>NW_006295183.1:3254845-3260445 GCF_000327345.1 Myotis davidii | reverse complement strand
TCCCTTTTTTCCTGGCTCTCTTTTCAGCTCCAAGTGACACCTGTGCAGCAAAGCATGCGTCCCCTACCATTTGTTCTCTCTGCCAGGGCACATACTAGTACTTGGCAGGTATCCTATGTCCCAAGCACAGCTTTCAGTAAAGGCTCCTTCCCCCTTGATTGCAAATGTCTAGGCTCCTGAGGTGGCATAAGAGCAAACATCAACACTGGCCCTGCCTCGAGTGCCACAGGAGGACTGGGGGCTCCAGGCTACACTCAAAGCACTCTCCTTAAACCCATGTCCACTTACCTGTCACCACAAAAGCCCCCAGAATGTCCAGGATGGCCTCCGCCTAGCTGCTTCTCTCAGCCTCTGATCCACCTGCAGGAAGACTGTGCAGGGCCAGCTCAACTTCTGGAGACCAGACCTTGGACGCTACCTCATTGGCTGGCTCCTGGACATTTGTTTGTTTTGTTTGTCTTATTGGATGTCCTGGTGTGATATTGGATCACAAAACCATACAGGTTTCAAGTGTAAACTCAACAAAACATCATCTGCACCCTGTTGGGTGCCCATCACCCCAAGCAAAGTCTCTTTCTATCCCCATTGATCCCATGTAGCCCATCTCGACCTATCCTCACCTCCCTTTTCCTGAGGCTATCACCATACTGTTGTCTGTGTCTGGGCGTAATCTCTTCACCTTCTTTCATCCAGCCGCCCAACCCTCCTCCTCTCCAACAGCTGTCAAGCTATTACATGTATCCATGCCTCTGGCTCTGTTTCTTTGCCAGTTCTGTTTCTATTCCTTCAGTTTCACATATAAGTGAGATCATATGGTATTTGCATTTCTCTGACTGGCCCCAACCCCGTCAGACCAGCAGGACAGAAATGACAACTGGTTCAGGACTCATGCCAGCCCCTGGAGAAATCCTAGAATAGGCAGCTCCCACGTATTAATAACCTGCACACATTGGAATTGTGCAGTCTCGCCAATTCTCATCAAGCCACTGGATTTATCATACAGAAATATGTTCTCGTTTTGACCACCAAGTGACCGACTGCATGTACAGGGTTTAAATCAAAGATATATACAGGACATTAAACTTGTACCAAAGAAACAGTTAACTTGGATACAAGGTCACAGTCAGCAATCAGGTCTACCATCCAATGCTGAGATCAGATACAAGCTTTCAGGACAATTTATTTTCAAAGGTTTATCCCAGTTTCACCAGGCCAGCATGCAGTACACACATTTGCCAGGTGTATACATCAAACTCAGACTTGGTCAGCTCACGCAGCAAATGCTACTGGTCTGCCGGCAGCACATTTAGAAGCATTTGCAGAGGATGATGGAGGGGCCTAAGTGGTCATGCCCCTGCTTGCTGATGCACATCTGCTGAAGGTGGACAACAAGGCCATGATGGAGCCACCAGTCCATATCCAGAACTTGCACTCTGGCTGTGGCCATGGCCTGCTGGAAGTCCCAGGCAACATAGCACAGCTTCTCCCTGATGTCACACACGATTTCCTGTTCACGGTGGTGGTGAAGCTGCGCTCCTGGGGATCTTTATGAAGTCGTGGGTCAGGTTCTGGCCAGCCAGGTCCAGACACAGGATGGCGTGGGGCAGGGTGTAGCCCTCATAGCTGGGCACAGTGTGGGTGGCCCTATACCAAGAGTCCATAACAATACCAGTGGTGTGGCCAGAGGCACACAGGAACAGCACAGCCTGGCTGGCTACGTACATGGTCCAGATGTTGAACGTCTTGAACATAATCTGAGTCGTCTTCTCATGGTTGGCCTTGGGATTCAGGAGGGGCTCGATCAGCAGCACCGAATGCTTCTTGGGGGACACATGCACCTTGTAGAGCAGTGATTCTTAACCTTCTGACCCTTTAAATACAGTTCCTCATGTTGTGACCCAACCATAAAATTATTTTCGTTGCTACTTCATAACTGTAATGTTGCTACTGTTATGAATCGTAATGTAAATATCTGATATGCAGGATGGTCTTAGGTGACCCCTGTGAAAGGGTTGTTTGTCCGCCAAAGGGGTTGCGACCCACAGGTTGAGAACCACTGCACTCAATAGACCATAAAAAGGGTACCTATTTACAGTTTGAGGGCTGAAAGGAGGAGGCAGAGAGCCACCTTGTTCAACTTCAGTTGGGAACACACTTTTTCAAAATGCTGACACGCCGAGTTCAAAAGGTTCGCTCTAGTACTTTAGAATTTCTAAACGTGCCCCTAAATGTTCATCTAGTTATAAATGTAATAATAAGAAAAATGGCCCATACCTTTCTAAATTGGGGAACGTATTTCTCATATAGGTTCTTTTCTATGTAAAAAGATATATACATATATATTTTTAACTCCTTATCAGTAAAACAATATTGATATTTAGAATAATAGAAAAACCAAGTCAGTACCAGTATTATTTTGCAACACCATTCTGGAAATTTTGAATGATATAGTATGAAAATGAACAAGTAAAACAACCTGTAATTTAAAAAGACACATTATTATTTATGAAAGATTATATGGGTTTTTTTATATTTGTAAAATGGGGAAAAATTTAATATAAACCCAATGCATTCAATTTTAGTAGTCTCACCTCAAGAGGGATTGAGGTTAGCACTAGGCCAATTGCTCACATCACTCTGAGTTCTAGACTCCAAGTCAATTAAAAAAGAGACACGAGGCCACATATACATTAAAATATAAATGCTGGCTTATATCTGAAGATGTGTGGAAGTTTCTCCTTGAATTCACAGTCTAAGCAGCCTCCATCTAGAAAGTGGCCTCCACCCACTGTTTTCACCACCCTCATAGGCTGACCACATGGAGGAGGAAAGAACTCTTATCTTAGATAAGAGAGCAGGCAGGTCTTAAAACCACTCCTGAGCTCTCACCAATTTTCCATCATCTGGTGGAAGAAGAGAAATTGAGAGGGGAAGAGAGAGAGAGATAACTGAGGCAATTAGAGAAGCTGAAAGTAATAGCCTAACACTTCTCCCTCTTGGGAAATGTAACATGGAAAATGGAGTTGGGGCGATAAGGGTCTACTCCAAATCCCCCCTGTTTTCTGCAGAACTCTACCTATGTGTGGTCACTCTATAAGGAATGCTGGCAGTTTGGGAAAATTCTCCCCACTGAGAAATATCTACCGTGTCTTTACTCAAGGTTGGTATTGTGAAGTAAGGGTTTTGGGATCCAACAAACCTTGTATAATGGATTGAAATGGTCACAAATTACTAGAGGTGTTTCTAGTTAAGAAGTGGGGGGTCTAGATCTCCTGTCCTTTTCTTTTTGGACTGGGCCTGTGACTCCCTCTTGACCAACAAAATATGGCAAAATAAGACTATGCAATCTCTGAGGCTACCTCATAAGTCTCTTGGAATTTTCACTCTGGGGTTAGCCAGTTGCATATAGGAAGTCTGACCAGAGAGAGAGAGAGCAGTGAGAGATCCCAGACGTTCCTGGAGGTGATGGTCACCTTTTTTCAGACATCACACATGTAAATGAGAAAGCAATGTTGGACATGTCCGATCTGGTATGTAGGAAGAAATGAAGAACTCAACAGCCAGCCAGAACAAAGGCCCGAAATATCTGGCCCAATGAAACTGTCCTAGACATCTTGACGTTTCAAGCCACCCCAGTGGAGGCCTCAATTATTATGAAAATGCAACAAATTGTCTCCTTTCCTAAAATAGAAGCATGTCATCCTAAAATAGAAGCATGACCCAAGACAATTAAAATCTCTGATTTTTTGTTTTTCCATCTTTAAAACGAGAACAAAATACTGGTATCTTCCATATGGCACTGTTGCATCCATTGAATGAAGCAATGCACACAAAGTCCTGAACACAGAACTTGATATGGGACATGCAACAAATTTAACTCTCATATTTCGATAAGCTGTGCCCCTGATAAATGGAAGAGTCATGATGAGAAAGCACCATGACACTGGTAGAATTCATAAATGGAATTCATGCTGAAACCAGAAATGGTCTTGCTGTGGAATTTCAAGGAATTTCCAGATTGCAGCATGCTTTATGGCACCATGGTGATGTTTCAGTCATGCACTTAGCAGTCACCATGGCAATAATCCTATCATACACTTAGCAGTCGGTGACAGCATTATATTCCAGGATGTGTACCTGCCTTCCCACAGGGATAGCATGTTCCTTTCATGGGGAAACAGTGACCCTCATTTATTCTGATGGAAGGAAGAAAAAAAGGGGAAGGTGGAAAACAAGAGGGAAGGAAGGAGAGAGGGAAAGTGGGGAAAGAGGGTTTCCACTAATGAGAGTCATATTCAATTTGGAAAATTCATATTGTTTGTGCATTTAGAACTTGAAAAGTGAAGACCATTTTACTCAGTAATTCTCCTCTGGGAATTTACCCAAAAATAAAGTAGAAAAACCTGTATACAAAGAATATTTATTATAGTTAATGCATTAACAAAAGATCAGAAATTGACTGAGATAGTCCACATAAATAATTTATGTGTAACCTGTTCTGTGGAATAGTGCAATTGTATTAACCATTATACTTATTGAGACTGAGACACAAAGATTAAAAAAATAAAAATTCAGTATCCTTAATAATAAATATAAATATATGAAGTTTTTACACAATCCTTGGAAAGGAATCACAATAATATCAGTGGTTTTCAAATATTTGTGGAATTATTGGTAATTTGTTTCATCTTTTTCCTTTCCATATTTCTGAAATTTCTACCGTGAACATGTATATTGATTTTATCTTATAAATGTATAATCACAACCAAACTCTCTTTTCTTTCACTTAAGTAGTGAGAACTTGTAGAATCATAAAATAGCATATATAAACACGATGAGACAAAATCCTTGGTGAAACACTTTTTTCTCCATAAAACTCATCGCTCATATTTGAGAAGCTTTCCGACAGCTTCAATGAAGATGTTAAAAAAAAAAGTGAAAAGGTATAAAATAGGGGGAAAAAGAGAACTTTTCTCCCTTTCACATTGAGATATGTCTTGGGAAAAGTCTTCAGAGAAATTTAGCCTAGCTGCCGATGAATCTTCATTTTTACCACCAGATAAATAACTACATACTGCTGTCAGTAATAGAATGGAATTAAAAAATAAAACCCCATTGAGCATGTTCTTGCAAACCCCATTATTCATTCACAAGGCACAGTGACATTTGTAAGTTGTTATTTATCCAGTAAACTCTTGCACAGCCCATATATCGGGCAGAATCAGGACGTGAAGTTATCCCTACTGCCGGAATCAGATACCTACAACATTATAGGTTCCAGAAAATGGATAGACTTGCCTTCATTGTTCATTCCTATGGTCCTTCTATGCCAGGAATCCTCAATTATCTGATTGTACCTTTCAGAAAATGTAGATGAATATGTGTAGATAACTTGCTGGCCTGTCCTGGATTTTGACCACCCCTACAGGACTTAATTTTTAGTAGACAAATGTTTGCTGCCAGATTTTAACAACATAATTCTGAGCTTAGCTGTGCTTTTTTTTTTTTTTTTTGTCCCCATAAAGTTTACAAATCCTTGTTTGGATGAATGCAAAGATAATCTTTAATGGACATGACTTTTCTTTATATAGGTTGTGCTA
>NW_006295183.1:3248108-3254766 GCF_000327345.1 Myotis davidii | reverse complement strand
TAGCATAATGCTCTCCAGTTCCATCCATGCCGTTGCAAATGGTAAGAGTTCCTTTCTTTTTAGAGCAGCATAGTATTCCATTGTGTAGATGTACCTCAGTTTTCTAATCCATTCATCTACTGATGGGCACTTAGGCTGTTTCCAGATCTTAGCTATGGTGAATTGTGCTGCTATGAACATAGTGGTGTCTCATTTTTAATTCGTTCCTACTTTTGAAGGCGTAATAGTTGCCCTGTCCTTTGCAGGGCTAAACTGTCTTTTCTTCTGTGACTATTTAAAGGAGTTTGAGCAATTAGTTTATGCCCAGTGCTCCATGCCCAGATGAAATCATACTCATTCTTGCACAACTAGGTACTCAGGAGCCTGGGGAGAGTTGGATTTGGAAAGTGCCCCGTAAAAATCTAATCAGAGACTGGCCTGCGATTTTCACAGGAGAACAGTATTAGACATTAATCTGTGTTCATGCCACAATGTAATGGGAAACTTTACTGTAGTAAGTCACTTGGAGAAAAGAATGTATTTAGGCACTTGTTACAAATGTGAAAGTGATCATAACAGCATCTCTTTATGAATAAAGACATTTTTCACAGTATTAGCCAGCCACAGTAAGAGCGGAAGGTCCTAGTACCACTCTGCCCCTCCCCTAGCTCTCAAAGGGCCTGGAGATGTGGCCTGAGGCTGGTACCATACTGTCTTCCTTCTGCTCATGCACAGGACAGAGTTCCCTTTGAGACTTCCTGTCCCCAAATCTCTAGGATGAAGGAAGATACACTATCTCTAGGATACAAAAACCCCAGGGCATTGACCCTAAAACTAAAAATGGCTGCGTTCTGCCCAATGGAACTGATCCCAGTCCTTGTTCCTGGGTTACTGTGTTTTGACGTTTGGCGACAGGCTAGTTAGCCCTTCTGAGTCTCAGTTGCATCATCTGTAAAACGAGGCTAACATCTCCAAGCCCTCAGAAGAGTTGTGGGTGTAAAAGGAGATCACAGCTTCAAGTCACTCGGTGCCCTGGGACCCACTAAATGACTATGGAGGGATCTAATGGGCTTTGATATTATTGTATCTGCAGTTACAGGGATTTAGAACAGGTTAAAAGAAAAAAATCAGAGCCTCTCACATGGGCATTAAGCAGGGAGCTCTGGTTTCGAAGTCTACTTTTAATAGGGCAGAATTCAATATTTGCAAACCAAAGTGAAAACTGTTTGCTCCACCGCCTCTCCCTTTTCCATCCCACGCCCAAACCATCGCCAGCAGCTTATGAGCCCTAATTACTGGGGGTGGAGCAGAGTGCCTCCCTCCTGCTATTGATTAGCACGAGGCGCAGTGATCAAATGAAGGTTCATTAAAATGTGCGCATCTAGCTCACAGGCTTCTCACCACCCAGCAATTTGCCCTGGAGGAAAAGGCTTCCCCAGGCAACAGGAGAGGACCCATCACCTTATTTTGTAAAATACATTGTTACTGATTTCAAAGATGAAGGGAGAAGGAGAGAGAGATGGAAACATCAATGATGAATCATTGATTGGCTGCCTCCTGTGCGCCCCCTACTGGGGATCCAGCCTGCAACCCGGAAATGTGCCCTGACAGGGAATTGAACCCGGGACCCTTCAGTGCTCAGGCTGCTGTTCTATATCCACTGAGCCAAACCTGCTAGGGCCACATTCACTTCCAGGATGCACGGAGTGGAATGCAGTTTCTATCTGGCATGGGAAGTCTGGAAGGAAATGAGTGTTCTGGTGGAAGCATGAGCTTTCAGTGTGACAGGGGTACAGTTTCCTTCCCTGAGTGAAGCAGCAGAGCACCAGTTCCCTCAGAGTTGCTGGTGACCCATCCCGCTGCCAGGGGATGAGAAAGCAATCGCCCTCCTCTGCTGCGGAATGGACTCTTCATTTGGAAACCAGGGCGGCGTGCTGATTAGTTCTGCTAGGTGACTCTGAAGAGACCCATTTGTTCAGCACCACGTGTAATTTTAAAGGAATGGACGTGTCAGCACTGGGGAGGAGAGTCAAATGAGGTCACTGGTGAAATAGCGGAGAAATTCGCCCACGCCCTTGTTTTAGTCTCTTCCATCTCCACTGACCCACGTGCCCGCAAACTGATGCACCACCTAAATGGAACCTTCATTTTCTCATTCCCTGAATGACCAGGCCAGCTCCCCATGCCCTCAGAAATGGACCAGCATCTTTCTGCTGGCGGGGACACTGCATTTAATCCTTAATTTAAGGCAGTTTCCACCAGCTCCATCAGTGTGAGCTGAGTATACCATAGAAGCCTGCTTTGTCTGTTCAGAAATGCCATCGCTGGTACGTTTTTGCTTTGTGTGCTTGGCAGATTAGCTGGCACTCTTGCAGAAACAGGGGTACTAATACTAGTATATCCCAGGCAGACAATTTTGGAGTTTTACACATGACAACCCAAGAAAGTGACTGAGTGTTGCCCTTTTACTTATAGGTTACTCTCAAACTTAAATTATTTATGGCCTGAAAAAGTATCGGTGAAATCTGATTTAACTTAAAAGCAGCTATGTAGTACTAGTAAGTGGTAGATTTTTTAAAATATATTTTTTATTGATTTCAGAGAGGAAGAGCGAGGGGGAGAGAGATGGAAACATCAATGATGAGAGAGAATCATTAGTCAACTGCCCCTTGCACACCCCCCACTGGGGATTGATCCCACAATCTGGGCATGTGTCCTGACTGGGAATTGAACCTTGACCTCCTGGTTCAACCACTGAGCCACCTGGACCTGGCATAAGTGGTAGATTCTTAACTTTGATACTACTAGCAATTTGTGAGGAAAAAAGAACAACCTAAAGAAACTAAAAATAACGAACATCACCCTTCTCTTCTTTGTGATGCCAGAACATTGGAAAGGCCCCCCTCTCATGGTCATGGTCACTTTACACTGGAAGCCACTTGGTGAAGCTTCCTTCCCCCAATGCAGTGAGCACAGATGAGGAAAGACTCTGCCTTAGTCTTCTCGGTTTGCCCTGGTTCCAGTAGATGTTTGGTATCTGGCAAGCACTCAACAGTTTGAGTCAAATAAATATACACTGAGCAATGTTTGAGCTTTCAAAAGATGAGCAAACACATTAAATAGAAAACTGGATTCATCAATCATATATTTCTCTTCATATGGCACAGTCTTGTACTTCTCTGTGCAAAACCTCTAACTTCTGATTCCCTGCCTGCTATTTACTGCTTCTGGTTAGCAGTGTGTGGAGTGTTCCTTGGTGGGGTTTGGATAGGTCTCACTGATGCCAGCATTTCTGAGCCACTTGAAAGGGCTAAAGAAGTGAAAGTTGGGGAGGGACTGTTTTTGGTTGTTTTATTTTTCTCAGGGACTATATAGGGATTCATAATTAGTTTTCTATTCATTTGTTTCTTTGTGGCATTCGATCTTATTTACCATTTACTAAGCCAAGCAGCTTCCATAAATACTTGTATATTATCAAAAGTTTGAGAATAGAAATACCCCCAGGGGCACTGGCTGAAGGGTTCAGTTGGTTGGAGTGTCATCCCATTCACCAAAAGGCTGTGGGTTCAATCTTCAATCCCTGGTCAGGACAGATACCAAGGGATTGATCATTGGTCAGGGCACATACAGGAGGCAACCGATCCATGTTTCTCTCTTATATCAGGTTTCATTCTCTCTAGAATGCAAAAGGGCCAGAGCATTTGACTCTAAAACTGAAAATAGCTGTTGTTTGGTCCAATGCATATTCTTTATGCTGTCAGGTCAGTTGATCTTCAGTACAAAAGCGGATGTGGCCATTGTCCTGCTAAGACCCCTTGACACCTCGCTTATACAACATGTGGCACTCAGCACGTGGTCTTATGCTGGTAGATCTGTACCATGGAATGCTCAGGTGGTTTACATTCTGTGGCGTGGGTAAGCCAGGCATTCCCAATGCACTGGTGTTGCTGACCTCTTCTTTTTTGTGTCAAACTCTAATGGATTGGATTGTGGCACCAAAGTAGAGAATTGCTGGTTTAGTTCATGGGATCAACTGAACCAATCTTAGTTCATCTTAGTGAGGATGATTGGCACCAGAACTGTGCTAGGGATTGTGCTAAAGTCCAGTGGTTCTCAACCTTGGCTGCACATTAGAAACACCTGGGAATCTTTTTAAAATCCTGATTTCAGGGCCTCATTCTCCGGAAATTCTGTTTTTTTTGTTACTAATGTTGTGGCCCCACCCCATAACAAAGAAACAGAATTTCTGGAGGATGAGGCCCAGAAATCAGGATTTTAAAAAGATTCCCAGGTGATTCTAATGTGCAGCCAAGGTTGAGAACCACTGTGCTAAACACTTTATATGCAATGCTTTATTTGGTTCTCATGACTATGCTTTGAGGTATACAGTGTGATTACCTTTATACATATAGAAACTAATGTTCAGGGTAGTATTAAACTTCCCAGTCAGCAAATGGCCCAGTTTGAATTTAGATACACATAGGCTATGAGAAAATGCAGTCTTAACCACTGTTCTGGACATCAGTGTCCCAACTGTTCCCTTCTTTTCTTAAGACACAGGTTAATGAGCTAAAATGAAACTGGGGGTTTAAGCTTTATAATCAGATCTGATAATACAAATCCACAAAAACTATCCTAGTTTTATTTTTCTACATGCAATACACTTTGGCTTAAATCAAGGCAGCTATCACTAGATGCTTGACAGCTTAGTGCTATGCTAAAAATTGCACTTAAACAATCCCTGCAATAATGGGATCTAAAATTTAGCCATGACCTAACTAGGGGTTGGGTTCTCAAAGCCTCTTGATTGGTTTGCAGCCTTCCAAAAGAATCTTGAGTTAATGTTCCAGCTACACCCTCCCATCTCACAGACCAATCTCACCAGCCCTTTGAGATTTTGCTAAAAGCCCAACACACTGTCTTCTAGGAGCCTTATTATATCATCTCAGTAACATGAACTGAATAAAAATGGACACATTACAGTCTTGGTTCCTCCAACAGTGATTGGAAATAGATCGAACGAGCTAAGCCACTAACTCAACCAGCCATTCCATCATCAGCTTGTCTCAGGGTAGTAATAAACTTCTTGGTCTGCTAAATTTATGGAGGAGAAGTGGGAGCATAGCCTCCCAGTGGTGCCCAAGGCTTTGATTAGGTCAATACCAGCGGTTCGGAGGTCTGCATGCTGACCATTATAAGCACCATGTGGACTGTCACCAATGTGCTCTCATCAGCAATTGCTTCCACACCAGCTCCTTAGCCGAAAGATAAATCAGATTGCCTCTGGAAGGGGTTTTGCATGAGATTGCATGGGAGTGTTTCCTAGGCAGAAGTGTAAAGTTACGGATTTAAACCCAAATACTCTCAATATTTATGCATCCCACTGGCTTAGCAGCGACTCTTTTCCATGAAATAGCTAGAGTGGTACAGCCATGAGTCACCTTCTCATTTGACTCAACCTGTGACTTCTTCCTTTGCAAGGGCACAGGGAAAATTCCTCATGTTGTATGATTTATGCAGTTAATAAGCATAAGATGCCCAAGCCCCACTCTATTTTACAATGGGTATCATAATATAGTTGACTTTATGTCAAATTCAGAAGGCAAGTGGCATTGGCTCTTGAAGGATCTTGCTGGATCTGCCTCTAGACCTTTGCAGGTGTGATTTTATCTGTCTTGATTACTGCTGCCCTCTACATTGCCTACTTAACTTGGACCTTTCCTTCAGTTGGGGAAGTACAGAGCACTTCCTCAGGAAAGCCACCTCAGGCCTTACTGATTAAATCTCCGTCTGCCACCCACCCACCCCCATAAGAACACTCATGTCCATGTGGTAAGTATGTTTAGTGACTCTTGGACTCTCTCACTACTCTGGAAGCTCTGTGAAGTTCAGAACCCAGTGCTCTAGTTCATTGCTATATTCTCAGTAAAGGACAGTCTTTAGCACACAGAACGAAAGCATTAGATATTGCAATCAAGAGTCCCATGAGAAAAACACTAAAATATATGGAGAAAAACACTAAAATACTATCTTTTGGAGAAAATCTCTGAAGAGAATTATGTTAAATTCTAAAACTATTAATTTATTCATTCATTTTTTTTCAATGAGTATTTTTAATAGTCTACTATTTTTTAGGTTTTTTTTTTATAAGAATTTGGTCTACAGTGGTAAATAAAGCAGACATAAATATATTTGTATAGAAATAATATTCTTCTTTCATTCTCTCTTTTCTATGACAGAAATAGCAATACGTATTCAATAAAATAAAATTGTAATAAATCCTTCCCCTCTAATATATCAGTGTTTGGTGCCAAGCTTTATGTTTGTTTTCTCTAAGAGTACAGGAAATTAATTCATGGGAAGAGATGTTTATAAGTTCTCAAAAATTCAGAAACAATTTTCTTCAGAAAAAACTCTTGGCTTTATAATTGACTAGGGGCCCGGTGCATGAAATTCGTGCACTGGGTGGGGGTGAGGGGGAGTGTCCCTCAGCCCAGCCTGGCCCCTCTCACATACTGGGAGCCCTCAGGCATTGACCCCCATCAATATCCAATTGCAGGATCGGCCCCTTGCCCAGGCTTGACGCCTCTGACAGAGGTGTCAGGCCTGGGCAGGGGACCCTCATTTCCCCCCATCACTGGTTCTGCCCACAGCCCAGGCCTGACGCCCCTGGCCCCGG
>NW_006295183.1:3235726-3247559 GCF_000327345.1 Myotis davidii | reverse complement strand
GCTCCCCCCTGGGTTTCTGATCACTGTCAGTGGCAGGGGGCTTCTTCCTGCTTTCCCTTTCGCTTCCCTGCATTGTGCCTACATATGCAAATTAACCGCCATTTTGTTGTCAGTTAACTGCCATCTGAGTTGGCAGTTAATTTGCATATAGCCCTGATTAGCCAATGAAAAGGGTATCGTCATACGCCAATTACCATTTTTCTCTTTTATTATATAGGATTAGTAGTATACATGGCTTTTACATGTATTTTTACCAAAAAAAAAAAGAAAGAAAAACACAAAACAAAACAACAAAATGCTCCCCTTTTGGAGACTAGGAATGGTGTGGTTTGAATGGCTGCATTTTTAAATTTCGATAGCGACTTCCTTCCTCATGGCATTAGAACCTTTGGAAACCACTGCTAGACAGTAGTTATATTATAAGACAAATAAGCATGTGCCAGTGAAAAATGAGGCATAAAACAGTCAATGAAAATCCATCTTTCCTGTGCACAATGTGTTAGTATACAACAAAGGACAGTCTGGAGCGACAGTTGGGTGTCAGAGGAAAAACTTGGAATTCGCACAACAGCATGTTGAATAAAAGCCAAACATAATAAAGTACATCTGGCTTGCTTTCGAGAGAGATCTAAAAATTAATTTTTCTGCAAATAGACCCAATTTGTATTGAGTTCCTCTATATAAGCAAGTTAAGATTGACCGTCGGTAGCTTTCACTCACATGATATTTACAGGACATTTGCTTGTTTAGGGGAAATAGAGAAACACTCTCCTAATAAGAGTTTATGGAGTTTTCACACCTTTCAACCAGAGCCAGAACCAGTAGCATCAAGATGGTGGAGTGATTTTATATTCTGGTCCTGAACAATCACTCACGAACAGAAGTCACTGTACCTAAGAGCCTAAATATGAAAGAGTCAGATGCTCTCAAACCACAGGTCACATCTGCTCAGAAGTTGAGTGGCCACATAGAATGGTCTCATTTCACCTCTCTTTAACAGGTGGAGCCTGATGCTGTGGCTGGAATACACTAGATCGTTCTCCAGTGTGGTCCCTGGACCCTCAGCAGTAGCCTCACAGGAGAACTTGTTAGCTATTCAGATCATCAGGCCCCACCCCAAACCCACTGAATTAGGAAGTTTAGGGGTGGAGTCCAACAATCTGTGCTTTTATTGGCCCTCCTGGTGAATTCAAGTTTGAGAATTCAGTCTTAGATTCAGATGAACCCACTGCACCCCTGGCTATGATCATTTATGACAGTGAAAAATGAGGTATTTGGGTATTTGATGTGTGTGTGTGTGTGTGTGTATAGATATAATTTGCTTCCTTCTTTTTTCCCCCACTTTTAAATTAGAAATGGACTAAACCAGAATATCTTCACACCAACGAGTTAATGCTTCTATCAGCCATGGGCTGCAGTTGAAAATTCTCTGAAAATTGGCTTCCTGAAAGGAAGCAGCTAAGGGGTAGCCCACCCTGGCACTAAGTCACCACATATCTACATGTGATTTACATAAAGCCTGAAGTGGTTTGCATTACTGGCCAGGTGTGATAGTTTTGTTAGGGCCAACAAAGAAGGGGAAGAAAAGAGAGCCCTTGTCAAGTAGAAGTTTTGTTCAAATTGTTCTCTACCTCCTCCCCTCCTCTGGACTTCACTTTGCTGAAAGTGATTGCACCATCTTCTCCTTGAGGAAGACAAGGAAATAAAAGCACTCATTTGTATAGATAAAAAGCCCGAACTCCCAGCAGTCATTCCAGCCTTGCACAATAGAGTTGGCCACAAACACAAAAGCCACGTGATCCATCTACAAAGAACATTGGCCAGATGCTGCCTTCTGTGCTTTGGAGTTGTTTTCTTGTTTGTTTATTTGGAAAACAACAACACAGCAATAAAAAAAGACAAGAGGTACACGAGTTTTACTCACCAGACAATAACCAATAGGTAATTGCAAATGAATTTTCTCAAGCAACTAGAGAGGATTACACGGTTGTGGGAGGAGAGAGAAGCTGCATTCTGATAGTCCATCATTTGATTTTGAGGGCGCATATGCTGCGTTTCCTGTTTTCCTGACAGGGTATTATTTTAACCCATTATCAGAAAATAAACTCCATGGTACGATTTATACCGTCAGTCCGTGTCATCTGTCAAATCAGTCAACAGTGTTTATTGAGTACCTACTGCATACACAGGTGGGAATGTCCAGGAGCATTCTACCAACATGGTCACTTCATGCTAATGTAGTTGTCCATACATATGAGTCCAAGAGAGTCCTCTCAGATCACCTTCTCACCCTCACACTCCATAGAAAACAAAACAAATTACAAAAAAGGCCAATAGAAGATTGCTATGGTTAGTTCCTCGAACTAGTACCATAGTAGCTAGAAATGGTGATGCCAATGATTTTCAAATTTTAGATTTCCAAGCCCATATTTCTCAGTCTAATGCTTTTCTAGGGATAGAGTTGCTGCTGGCTGTGGGCCCCAGTGTGAGAAATGCTGCTCTCTATCATTTCCCACAAAACACATAAACAGGAGCAGCAAATGTTACCGTGCTCATTAGATGTTTTCATCCCCTTTTTTACCCCCCCCCCCCCCCGCTTCATTAAATTGGAACATCATAAAGGGCAATAAAACTTAACTAGAATATTTTCCTAGTTAGCTCACTCATTCCTTGCTGTAACATCTCAGGACCCAGTAAAATGTTATGGTTTAATTAGAGTTAGCAGGACAGAATGAACTATGTTGCATTCACTTGCTCACATGGCCCTTTATTGGTTTATTCAACACATATGCTTCTATCTGTCATAGTCACATACTATTCTAGGGGTTGGGGTAGAAAAATGAGAAAAATTTAAATGCTAATTACTGCTACAGTTCTTTTAGGGCAGTGATGGCGAACCTGTTGAGCTCGGCGTGTCAGCATTTTGAAAAACCCTAACTTAACTCTGGTGCCGTGTCACGAATAGAACTTTTTTGATATTTGAAACCATAGTAAAACAAAGACTTATATTTTTGATATTTATTTTATATATTTAAGTGCCATTTAACAAAGAAAAATCAACCCAAAAAATGAGTTCGCGTGTCATAGGTTCGCCATCACTGTTTTAGGGGGTCAAAATCTAGTGGGGACAAGAAGTAAGTATAAAACTACCAGCCACAGTTACACAGTGATAGCAGCAAACACTGAGAAGCGCCCCTTTCAACCAAGTTGGAGCAGAGACTTGAGAAGTGCTCCCAGAGTCGCCATGTCTGTGCTCTATTGGAAGTTGTGGAGCCCAGGTGTCTAAGAGGGCCAGTGTAGCTCCTAGAATGATGACAATGTGATGAGAGATGGGACAGGTTTTTAACAAGGGGCCTGCTGCGATGCTACTGAGGTCAGAGCACCTGCCTTAGGATCACACTCTGAGTTTTCGTTCTGTTTTTTTTTAATTGAAATATATTCGACATATAACATTGTGTAAATTGAAGGTATGAAGCATGTTGATTTGATACATTTAATATTGGAATATGATTACCACTGTAGCAGTAGTTAGCATCTCTATCATATGACATAAACTTTTTTGAGTATGTGTGGTGGGAATAGTCTCTTAGCCAGTTTAATGATTTAATACAAAATTGAGCCCTCTGAGTTAGAATCCTGGCCTGGTCACTTGACACCTGCATGGCCTTAGACAAGTCACTCAAATTCCATAAACCCCATTTTTCTTTCATTTATAATCCTACGTAATAAAAGGCTAATATGCAAATTGACTACTGGAGTTCTACTGGATTTTTATCAGGAGGCGGGGCCAGCTGGCTAACCCCTGCAGCCCCTCCCCCCTGCTGGCCCTGCCCCTAACTGCCCCCCCCACCCCAATGTGGGTGGGCCAGCCAGACCCCATCCTGACACAAATTCGTGCACTGGGCCTCTAGTGTTTATATAATAATAATGCATTGGGGATCAAATTCAAGATGATGCATTAAAGTCCCAAGTACACTTATCCTTTATGTAGATAGTACTCTCTAAATAGGAGTGAAAATGGTAATGAATACCATATGAACTAAACACAAGTTGCAACCCTACACTGATGGGAAGTATTAGAAAGGCAAAATTGGTGCATTGGTAAAAGAGATATAAAATGACTTTTCATGACAGCCTTGCTCACCCTTTACCTAGAATATCTATATATTTCATTTGTAAACCAAAGATTCTACACCCTTTGAGTATTCATTGAATATTCTGGCTAAAAAGAGAATGTCAGCCCTTTCAATGTAAGTAGAAGTTACCCAAAGGCCCAGTGATATAAATGGCCTCGTGGTCATTTCCCACAAGCCATGGCTTCCTGAAGACCTGAGGCATGTTTGCTGACCCTATAATCCTAGTTTATAGTACAAGCCTCAGGCACAGGATGAACAATACACATTTTGTTCTCTGTCCTTTTTTAAATATATTTATGAGCTGCATTGTCAAAAATGAAATCAACCTAAACCATATATCTGAGAGGAAGATAAATTTTTTGAAATGTAACGGGATAACATATATTAAAATGCTTTGTTCATTGTATACACTTTTAATTTTTTAATGCATAAAAAGGCTTATCCCCATGATTTTATTAAATTACCAGCTTATAGTTAAGCCCCATGAGAGGTAAAATATTTTGAATATTTTCTGCATCTGTTTTAGGAATGGTGTGCAGAACCTTCAATTAATATTGAATGAATAAATGAAGTTGGCTTTGCCTTTACCCTTTGTCTTAGGATTCCTGACATGGAACCTATGGTGTTCATGAGATAGGTTCCTAGTGTTAGGAATGGGCGCCCCATTGAAAGGAAATGCATGTGATGGTGGTCAAAATATAACTAAAGCTTCATGCTCTCTCCTAACTGCGCATTGTTTCCACTCTATCCCCCTTCATATATTCAGCCTCGGGAGCCCTTCCCTATGACCTTTGTCAATAAGAGATGGTCTGTAAACTGGCACTAACCCTAAATTAAACAATCATGCTCTCTCATTTTAGGATACGTTTAGGCATTCTTCTCAACATTTTTTAACACTAGTTGGGACCATTTCTTTGACACCAGAGAACCCCTTTTTCTCTATGACGCGTGCAGCAGTGCTTTTGATCTTGTAAAGACCTCTTGTGGCTTTCGATCATTTTGTAAGACTTTGGTCTGCCTGTAATTCAGTTGATATGAAAAGCAGAAGATTCGGACAAGCATGTGCCTTATTTTCCCAGCATACGGCTTCTCAGCTGGTAGATTGTGAAGTGAAATACTTAACTTCACTCGGCCCCATCATTCACTGAGTCCCGTTTTAATTCCACAATAAGGCTGGGCATCCAATATTCCATCCAGTGAAAATGGGAACTCCAGCCCACAGTTGCTCAGTATCAAGCTTCCAGGACTCTAGGATTCTGTGAAATATTTTACATACTTTGGAGTTTAGCATTATTTTTTATGTGGTGGAATTTTTATTAGTAGGTAGATAGAATGAAAGGATGAAATGGGTCCAAGAAAGGGAAGGTCCATGAATGACAGTAAAAGGATTTCAAATTAGCATCTGATAATTGTATTACTTGTGTAAATGGGAAAGTAAGTGCTTACGTCTTAATACATTCGATCCAAATGATCTAACGCTGCCCGTTGCTGCTGCAGAGTGAGTGAGTCTCCCTTTTGTGGGTAAGCATAATGGTCATTAATTTTAATGAGACTAATGTTTGTTTTTAATAAATGTAGTGATTATTGGAGTTAGCATGCTGAAATCTGGCAGCGGCCTGAGCTGAAGGATAAAAGCATCCTCTTCCAGGTCAATAATGCCCTAATCAGGAGGCCTCTGTGTACTGGGATAGAGGGGCGGTGATTAGAACGGAGTTATTAAGTCAATCAGTAAAGCCCCAATTTATAAATGACTGATATTGGCACTAGCAGCAGGGCAACACTCGTGGTCTCTGATATTTCAAACAGGTCATCATTCCCGTAAGGAGAGGCATTCCTCACTTTATACAGAAAGGAAGAATTACTACTGTGGAATAATAGAGCGTAAAAATATGTTCTCTGGTTGGGAAAAGCTTGTTGGCTTCCCCTTACACACAATGCTTATTTTCCCGTGTTCAGGGGGACTCTTGCCAAGCGAATGTGTGAGGACACATGGGTCCAGTGACTTATAAATGCATGTTCCAGGAAGTGGAAGAAAGCACACAACCACACGTTAGGTGAAATCAGATAACAACAGCATCACATGATGAACTCCTATTGAGCAGTTGTAGATGCCAGGAACTATGCTAATCCCCTTTATACACATCAGATGAGACATACAATGTAGGTACTTTCTATGCATGTGACTATAGTGCTGTTGTTATCTTTATTTTACAAACAGACAAACATGGCACATTTTGATATCTGTTCATTCCCAGTGGGAGGCTCAGAGTGGTTAAGTGACTTGATGAAGTTTGCATATCTAATAAGTGGCAGAATTAGGATATTTCTTACCAGATCCCTAACAAACAGGACTAGCCCATGTTTCTAAGAGGTAAAGTCACTGAGAGGCCTGTAATTGGCTCCACAGACTGAAGGACCTTCCCTGGTCCAATCAGCCATAGCCCATGTGAAGAACTCTGTGTACAAAGCTCAGCTGTTAAGTGAGCAATCAGCAGGGGAGGTATTTCATACAGATCCCCTATAGGTCTACAACGGGGGTGGGGAACCTTTTTTCTGCCAAGGGCCATTTGGATATTTATAACATCATTTGCCAGCCATACAAAGTTATCAACTTAAAAATCAGCCTGCTGTATTTGGTCAAACATTTAATTAACTTACTCCTAATGCCTTGGCAGGGCCAGACTAAATAATTTTGAGGACTTTATATGGCCCTTGGGCCGGACATTCCCCACCTCTGGTCTGCAGGAAGGACAAGAAATCGGGAGTGGGGGTCATTTTGTTTTTTATTAAGCTCGTCTGATAATTCCAAGAAAAAGCTATATTTGAAAAGCATAATTTTCTAATACTATCATCCTGTACTACTAAAATGCCCTCTATATGTACATAAATTATTAAATCAATTAAACTTACTTCAGGTTGTAAAAGTCACTCTTGCATTTCCTCAGAGTAGCTCATAATTTGGTAAAATGAAAACATTCCCAGGGGAAATCCTATATAATAAAGAGCTAATCTGTTAATTAGACCAAACAGCAGAACGACCGTCCGGATGACCTTCCAGATGAAGTGGGGGCTGCGAGGGCCGAGCCCCTTGCACGAATTTCATGCACCAGGCTTCTAGTAATAAAAGAACAGTAGGGAAATAATAAATAAAAGTACAGTACTGTAGTTTTATTTAGGCCACTAATAACTGGAATTTGGAGTTATGTGGGAACTGTAATATAGATACACTAGAGGTTTGGTGCATGAAATTCCTGCACAGGAGGGGGGGGGTGTCCCTCAACCTGGCCTTTGCCCTCTCCAATCTGGGACCCCACATAGATCGGGCCTAACCTGGCAGTCGGACATCCCTCTCATAATCCAGGACTGCTGGCTTTTAACCGCTCGCCTGCCTGATTGACGCCTAAATGCTCCCCTGCTGGCCTGATCGCCCACCACTGCCCTCCCCTGCCATGACCCTCCTCCTCCTCCAGGGCCCACCTCCTCCACCCTGCACAGAGCCATGGGAACCTCAGGCTTCACCACGCTGAGTGGCCACCAGGCCCTGCCTCTGCTGTGTGCATGGCCATCTTGTGGCAGCCATCTTTTGATGATGTCACGTGAGGGCATGATGCCACCTAGGCTTTTATTATATAGAATACGTACATACTTACACACACACACATACACAGATGTTATATAGAGATATTGGAGGTTTTCTACACAGTAGAAGGAAGATGTTTATTTTTAGGGAAAATAAATGGGAATAATAATATATTTTAATTATAACAAAAAATCTTTAAAAAGAAGACATGGCTAATCTATTTTAGGGGTGAGGAAATAAACAACATCAGCATTTATATGACAGTCTGTAAGACATAGCAAAAGTCAGAATGGCTCTCAAAACTTCAATGTCAAATACCTGCCCTACCCACCTCCTTACAGTATCCTTTGGAGACGAAGAAGGAAGAGGAGGCTAGGGGCAGAAGGACAGGTGGAGGGAAGAGGAGAAGAACCCTTAACTTTTTCTCTATTTGGAGCAAACCACCAATTATAGAAGAACCATTAGTGAATATGTCAGCCTTCAGGAGATAAGCAAACCTAGATTGTGTACCACAACTGAGCACTTGAGGGAATGATTTGCAACTTGATGTCCTGAATAACTTACCCAAACTGTTAGATTCCAGGTGATTGGATTGAGAGTTAATCCTGATCTTAGTGAAACCTTTAGAATTCTTATTTATTCACCCAAGAGTAACATATTGAAACAAGACTTGGTTCCAGCTAAAACACAAGATACTAAGGATGGAGGGCCCATAGTCCCTCTTTTGAATAGGAAATAATAGGCTAATTAAAGACACTAAACACATAAGAGTAAATGAGCTATAACGACCCAATGAGAACAGAATTGTAATACACACATGCGGACCCAGTCTTGTTTCATACAACAGGTGAGGTCCTGAGCTGATTTTCAAATATTAGGTCAGGCCAAGTCAACTCAGAAGGAAACTGAAAGTGCATCCATGTGTCAGAGGTGTCAGTGCAAGGGAGAGAGGGGTGGGCACATTTGAGGAACCTGAAAAGGGGTATCTAATTGCCTCCTTGCTAAAGAGCTATAGAAAGTTACAGAGATTTTTACAGTCCTTCAGTGACTATGTCATATTTACTACACCTGCTATGTGCATAACATTTGGCTTCTGCTGGTCACAGAGGCACTGAGGGCAAAATTCAAACACACCAGAAATAGCACCTGTGATAAACGTATGAGTGAGCCCTGGGCCCACACATCCGACAAAGGCATTGTAATGCAGGACCTAAAATCAATGCAGCTCTTGGAGAGGGCACCCAATATATTAGCAGTGGGTTTCCTCTCTCAACTGCTAGAAGTGACATGGTCTAAGGCAGAGAGAAATACCTGAGGGTTTGGAGGAAACACAAAATGTTGAATAAAGCAGTCTGGAGATCGCCTCAAAAGGAGAAAGCTGTGGTGTGGAAGAGGCTTCATGGACACAGACTTAGGCTCCTAACATGTGCTCTGGCCTCGGATAGTGTTGTGATGTGCCCCTGGGACACTAAGTTCCTTCCCTTTCATTGTCACTGCACTGCTACTAGGAAGAGTAGTCCCCAAGAATAGTACTAGCATAAGGTGGGGAAAACATGGATAGGGAAAGGAGATATGCTTCCATTTATTCCAGAATTTCTAGGCACACACTTAGGAGATTATCCCCAAATATTGAGTTAAGTTTTTATGGTCTAGCATCGGTTCTCAACCTGTGGGTCGCGACCCCTTTGGTGGTCGAACGACCCTTTCACAGGGGTCACTTAAGACCATCCTGCATATCAGATATTTACATTACAATTCATAACAGTAGCAACATTACAGTTATGAAGTAGCAACGAAAATAATTTTATGGTTGGGTCACAACATGAGGAGCTGTATTTAAAGGGCCAGAAGGTTGAGAACCACTGGAAGAGATCCAAGGGTTGCACTCAAGAGCTATATACACATGTAATGACCTGAGTGTGTATTGAGGGAAGTTCTGTGGTTTCATAAAGTGTGTGTACTTGGGAGGCGGGTGAACAGGCACAAGTTGATTTTATGGGTGTGTCTCATCCTGAGCCTCAGTTTCCTTCTCTATAAAATGAGAATAACTGCCTCTCACATAGTGCTGATGTGAGGATGTAATGATAAAAGCTGGTGAAGAACTTAGTAGAGTGTCTGTCACATAGCAGGTGTTTCATGAATGTTAAATCTTCTCCTACTACTCTTCCATATTCTCCTTTCTTCCTTCTTTTTCCGCTTCTCCTTTTATTCCTCCTTCATCTCCAAAACTCACTGGACATAGTTCATTAGTAAAGATGCTATTATGGAAAAAGAGAAAGGAATAATGTACACAGAGTTCAGCAAGATTTCAAGAGGCAGAAGGCAGGGGATGGAGGTGAGGGTGGGAAGAGAAGTAGAAAAGAGGTGTGTCTAATGATGGAAGAGGGCTTCATAAAATAATTGTTTCAGAATTCTAGATTATCATGAAAAGAAATGTTGGCACTCAGACCTAGAGCTGAGGATATTCCCCTTTCCCACTGCCTATTCTGGTTTTCTGTCAGAGGCTGGGGTATATCAAACTTTATTAGTTTTCACCAAATTGGTGGTAATCTCGTTGCTTCCAATAGTTTTTGAAAATATCTAGAAATTTCTCCAAATTAATTAGAGCTCCAGATACTCTTCAATTTAATTCAATGGAGTTCTGAATTACTACCAATTTCTAAAATCATTTGCAATGCTAGGAACTTTGACCTTACTTTAAAACAACTATATTTTATCTCTTATTTATTTGCAAACACTATCAAATTTTCTCTGAAAAGTAGAATTTGGGGTATTTGGAAATGCTTTGTTCAGGTCTTTTACTACATTTATTTAAGTGTGGCTGCATTAATACTTCTCTAGATATCAGGCACAAATAACTCTGATCTTGCACTCTCCATGGCCCATAAAACTTCTGAATGCAAAATAAAGGAAATAGTCATTCATCAACTACGTAGGGCAAGTGGAAGAAATTGCCAAATTACTTCTCCAGTCTACGTTAACGCTGACTATCCAAAGCATGGACTTTTAACTATGTTGCTATTCTTGCGCTCAGAGATCATTTTTATATAGTGACCTCTGACTATTTGAAGAATAAATCTTAACCCATGGACTTTGTAGAGGATAGAGGCAAGAAAAATGAAAGCAAATAGCTTTTGCTAAAATAAGTGCAGGCTTTTCTCTGCAAAGAGTGAGACTACTTCATTTCCCAGAATAAGACCCCGCAGTTCTGCCCTAGATTTTTGCAAAGTATGTTCAACAAAGAATTCCTATGGCCCCTACTGTGTACAATACAACAGAGGGATACAGGGTTAAATGATAGGGCCTTTCAATTTTTTTCTTTTATGCTAAAGGTTTTATGATGCTAGGACAGTGCTTTTTGCAATTTAATAATTGAAATACTAAATCTGAAGAAGTGATACAAGCAAAAGATAATAGGTATGAGAATGCCCCCCAAAATGCTTGTCAACTAATAGTAATACTATCAATATATGATAATGTTAATAATAAAAATTATTATAACATATATAGGAAACTTAATTGTGATCATTTAACTTGTGTTAAATATTTAGTCACATATTTAGTCAGACATAATTCTGGGTGTGATTCTGAGGCCATTTTTAGATGTGATTAACATTTGAACCAGTTCTCTGAGTGAAGTAGATTACATTCTTTAATATGGATGGACCTCATCCAATCAGTTGAAGGCCTGGTGAGAACAAAAAGACTGACTCCTCTAAGTGAGTAAGAGGGAAAACCTCCTGTGCTGGGGTCCAACCCCAGCAGGTCCAGGGGTCCCCAAAGGTGTGGACGGAGTTGGCGAAAAAGGAATGACAGAGACAGCGTTCAGCTGATCAGCAGCCTTGCCAGGATCTCTAGCCACAATTTCCAGCCAAGTTCTGTGTCCATGTTCTCTCGCTAGGTTCTCCAGATTCTCCAGCCAGGTTCTGTAGCCATGTTCTCTCACTAGGTTCTCCAGCCAGGTTCGGTCGCCAGGTTTTGTAGCCGGGTTCTTCAGCCAGGTTCTGTCTAGGTTCTCCAACCAAGTTCTGTAGCCAGGTTCTGTCCAGGATCTTTTGCCATGTTCTCTCCAGCGAAGTTCTTCTGTCTCTAGGTTCTGTCTTCTAAGTTCTCTGTC
>NW_006295183.1:3225785-3235273 GCF_000327345.1 Myotis davidii | reverse complement strand
TTTATAAACACTTATTTCTTTTATTTTTAAAATTAGGACTCAAGTGTGTGATATTTTTCAAATTTGTAGATGAGAAATCTGAAATGTAAAGTTTAAATTTAGAGAGATCATAGCACCTAACACTTCCTGTTTGCCATTTACTCTATTTATCACCACTACCCATGAACAGAGTCACCTTGGGCAATTTACATAACCTCAGCCTAAAGTCTTCATCTATAAAATAAGGATAACAGCTCGGCCAGCCTGGCTCAGTGGTTGAGCATCAATCTGTGAACCAGGAGGTCACAGTTCAGTTCTCCCTCAGGACACATGCCAGGGTTGTGGGCTTGATTCCAAATAGGGGGCATGCAGAAGGCAACCAATAGATGATTCTCATCATTGATGTTTCTATCTCTCTTCCTCTCCCTTCCTCTCTGAAATCAATAAAAATATTTATTAAAAAACAGACTTATTTTAAAAAATAAGGATAATAGTACCCATGTATGAAGTTGATGAGATGAGTTAATTAATGCATGTAAATAGAACTGTTCTGTCACATAGAAGGTATTCAATAAATTATAATTAATTCATTAGTTAATAGAGTAAAACAGCATCGGAGAAGTAATTTGTCTAAAATATCTTATATCATCTAATTGTTAAAAGTCAGAGTGACTAAGTGGAGAAACTAGGATTCAAACCCAAGTCTGTCTGAGCACAGAGCCTGAGGGCTAAACCCTTGAACCTTCTGGCTTCCTGGCCACAAGAGTCACTTTCCTTGGCTCTGAGTCCACAAGACATCAGAAGAATTATTGAAAGCAAGGGTGAGGAGCCCTGTTGACCTCTTTACATAGCATCATTAGTGACTTGGGGACGCCTGACTTGCAAGCCATGGGCCAATAAAATGAAGAAACACATGTTTATGTTGACACTCTATTAATGGAATGCTTCTGATGCTGACCCATTGTTCATTGAAAGATTTGCTTGATGAAAGGAGCTTCGAGACAACCTCCATTATTTAGAATAAGCACCATATCAGAGGGCACATTTCTACATGAATTCCCTCAAGGGCTCGAGAGTCTGTAGTCCCCCTCTGCTTTGCAAGCTCTTGCAGAAAAGGAGCCCCCTTTTTAAATTGTCATATAGTGTGCCACGTTCTCCCCTGCATGGTGAAAAAACAACAACATGATTTCCATTGTTGGCTTTGTAAGCTATAATCATGTAATTGGAAACAGCTGTGCAGACAAGAAATATAATTCAAAGCAGTATAATTAATACGTCTTCATTGACAAATTTCACTCATAATGCTGATATTACTGTAAGTCTGTAATCAAAATGGGAGTTTCTGAACACTGGCTCTTTCTAGATTATCTGCTCATCTTGTACTTTCTTAAAACTGCAAAAGGTATTTTGAGGACGACTGCATCAGCTTCCTGATTCGTGCTGCAGTCTCCTTCTCTACCCAAAGCTACAGGGCAATCAAATCAAGCTTCGGAGTTTGGTTTAATTAGGGAGTGGATGCTGTTGCATCCACCAGCCCTCCCCCTTAAGTCTCAGGGATCCATTCTCCCAGCTGCTGTGTTGGTACCTCCCCTGAAATCGCCCTCAATTGAAGAGAACTGTATTACAACAGGTAGTTGTTTCCAATGACCACTCAATAGAATGGGGTAAAAACCCTTCCTGCTAGCTTTAAGGTGGGCCAACTCTGAAGGACAACGAGCTGTGAGGGGCCTACACCTTTGTTGTAACTGCATCACAGCTCAAGGACTCCTTTCCAAGTCCTACTCTTCACTCCCCATAGATATACATTCAGATGAAACTTCCTAATAAACTTCCTGCTGCAAAGTGACACCTCAGCATTTATTTTTTTGGGGGGGAAACTAACCTAAAATAGGTTTTGGATTTATGTTTACTTTATATTATCTCCATTGCCCTTAATTCTTAAAGATATTTCCACTTCTTTGAATCCCCAGTGCTGACCTATTCTTTATTTACTGTTTGTTTCTTGAGTCTGTCTTAAAATCTGCCTTTGTTTCTCTTGAATTCATGTTGACCCAACCCAATAAATGTTATTGAAGTAAAAGCCACTATTCTGACTCCACCCTATTAGTTTGTGTGGAACTTAGACAGCCTTTTCCTTTAATGAAACTTTTTTCCAACTACATTTAAACACACACACACACACACGTCTTATGAGGCAGGGGTTCAACTATGAGTCACTAAATAAATCATATTGCCTGAAACTTCGAGCAAAATTAATTTTAGAAGACAAAATGTTAGTTATTGGATAATAATACAGTGATGAAACAGCAGGTAATTTTTATTAAGCACTTATTGTATTCTAGGCTAACTACCTCACCTGTGTTAATTAATTTAGGCCTCATACCTACCCAAAGAAGTATGTTCCATCTCTTTACCTATTTTACATATAAAGGATATCTAGAAAGATGTCCTTAATTGCCATAGTTCCCCCAGAAGAAAAAGACTATTCAGGATATTTTAACTTCTTAAAAAATAGAAATAATTTAGACATGATAGCAACAGATTTCTTTTGTAAGACATTTGTTTCAAAATGCTGTTAAACTATTTTAAATTCTATAAAGAAACATGATTAACATATACTTCTCTGCAAAAAGTTCACAATCCTGACAACATATGCTTCTGAATGAACACTTGTCAAGTAAGCCTTTATGGTTTTGATCTTTTACAATGCAAACATTTAATAGGTGACAGTCTATCTGTGACATAAACTTTGTCATTAGCTAATACTACTCTTCAATTTCAATTATGACTTTTAGTCAAATATCCAAATTTAGAATGTTTATTTAAATATTTGAGAAATTACTATCCTGTAACCTGTGATGATGCCAATTCTCAATTATAATAGTCTCACATGAAGAAAATATTATTTTACTTTATTTTTTTAAATGACAGACTATTTGTATATCATTCTTTTTTATTAAATGCAACCACCAATAGTAACTTTTATACTTCCAACCCTAATAGAGTACTATGAACATATTTGTTTTAGGTTAGATTATTATAAGGAAGTTGAGAAAATTTAATAAAAATAAATTTATCAGCCCTGACTGGTTTGGCTCAGTGGATAGAGCATCGGCCTAGAGACTGAAGGGTCCCAGGTTTGATTCTGGTCAAGGGCATGGACCTTGGTTGTGGGCACATCCCCAGATGTGGGGGGGGGGGGGGGGGAGGCGTGCAGGAGGCAGCTGATCAGTGTTTCTAACTCTCTATTCCTCTCCCTTCCTCTCTGTAAAAAATCAATAAAATATATTTTAAAAATAAATTTATCATCAGTTCTTAATGGTCAAAGAAAAAGAGGCATCAAATTGAATGCAAATCAGAATTCCTCATGCTAATATTTGAACCATGGCAGTTTTTTAGTTCAAGAAAATGTTATTCCCCCTCGGAGATAACATTTTATTCAGTATTGCCTTGAGTGGTTCTGACAGATATAATCAACATCTCGTCACTGACAAGAGTGGCAGAAAGTCACATCTCAAGTGTCCTCTGGTGATGACAAAATTAGCTAATATCGTTGCATTCTGTTTGACTTCAATGCTTTTAAAGCTATATCTAATCTCCACTTTGATGGTACATCACTATGGCAATGACATATTGAGATTTTCTTGATATAGCTCTGAATTCAAATATTCTTCCCCTTTGTTCCCGCATTAGTGAGACCATGTGTTTCAGTTCCTGATTGAGTCAACTTCAGCAGTATGCAGAGTCTGTACCTAACCGGAATTTTAAAGCAGAACCAAAATGACAATCAAGGAAAAGGAAAAGGCTCATCTTAAAAATAAATATGGAGAGATTGCCTTAGCATCAAGTCTATAGTTGTGCTCATGTTGCAATCTACCTGAAGCAAATTATGATCATAGACTTGTATGTGAAATAACACTGCTCATCACCATTGACAGGGGTGGGGAACACTTTACAAGGCTAAAGGCACATTCCATAATTCCAAAAATGGGCACACCGAACAGCATGTGATAAGGCCTGGTTTCCACAGACTGTAGGATGTGATTACGCCTTTCCCCAAAGGCATTGAAAGGGTTAGAAGGAGCTGCAAGATGAATTTAATACTGTTGCTCAATTGCAGTCATGTATGCATAGACTAAGAGAAATGTTTGATACAAGTGATGCTTCTGATTGATAAGATATTATAAGATTGTCCTATTATATACAGTGTTTGAAATAAGGGTGTGTCCATCATTAGAGATAAATGCGAAGGAAGTTATTAATTTATGTCTAGATTTGCATCTTGATAATATGTGTTCATTTTGAGAGCATCAAATGTAACAGTTGAGGCCAGAAGGGTCAAACTTAGAAGCTTCAATGCTATCTACATTTCTTCTGTTCTATATATTTATTGGTTGAATTGTGTCCCCTCCAAAAATTTTGTATGTTGAAGTTCTGAACCCTAGAACTTTAGAAAGTGACTGTGTTTGAAGATAGGATCTTTATAGAGATAATCAAATTGAAATGAGGGCATTAGGATGAGTCCTAATCCAGTATGACTAGTGTCCTTATAAAGAGGGGAAATTTGGACACAGAAACACATATATCGAGAGAATGCCATGTGAACATAAAAACAGCCATCTTTGAGCAAAGTAGCGATGCCTGGAATGGATCCCTCCCTCATATAGCCCACTGGAGGAACCCACGCTGCCAATACCTTGATTTTAGACTTCTAACTTCTAGAACTGTGATATTATACATTTGTTACAGCATCCATAGAAAACAAATGCAGATTTTGTACTGGGAAGTAGGGTGCTGCTGAAAAATATAACTAAAACTATGGGAATGGGTTTTGGATTGGATAATTGGTGGGGGACACTTTGAGGTGCTTGATAGAAAAGGTTTAGATTGACTTGAAGAGACTGATGGCAGAAGTATGGGCATCAAAGTAATTCTGATGAGAGCTCAGAAAGAGAAGAGGTAGGGAAACCTGTCATCTTAGAGAATAGAGATATTGTGAACTAAATGTTAAGGTGCTTCTGGAAAGATCTAATATAGAAATTAGCAATATTTTATTGGAAACTGGAGGAAAGATGATCCTTGTTATAAAGTGGCAGAGAACTTGGCCAACTCGTGTTCTAATGTTTTGTAGGATGTAGAACATGCAAGTTATGATCTTAGATAACTTTTCGGAGGCTGTTTTTAGCCAAAGTGTTGGAAGTATAGCCTGGTTTGTCCATGCTGATTATAGCAAAATATGAGAGGAGGGATGAATGAAATGGAAAATTGGTTAACAAAAGGGAACTAGAACTTAAAGGTTTGGGAAATTTTCAGCCTGTCCAGATAGTGTATTCTGAAAATAGAGCCAAGGGTGTGGCTGGACAAGGGTTTGCTAAAGAGGATAGACGTGTGACATTGTTCAAAAGAGGATATAAAAATGGCCAATAGCCATATGAAAAGATATTCAAAGTCACTAGTCATTAGAGACATTCAAATTAAAACCACAATGAGATATCACCTCACACCTCTCAGAATGGCTATCATCAATAAATCAATGAACAACATGTGCTGGTGGGAATGCAGATTGGTGCAGCCACTATGGAAAACAATATGAAGTTACCTCAAAACATTAAAAATGAAACTGCCTTATGACCCAGTGATTCCACTTCTGGGTGTATATATCTGAAGAAACCAAATATACTTCTTTCAAAGAATATATGCAACCCTGTGCTCATTGCAGCTTTATTTACAGTAGCTATGGAAGTAATCCAAGGGCCCACCAACAGACAAGTGGGAAAAAAGTGGTGGAATACAATGGAATATTACTCAGCCACAAAAAAATAACATCTTACACTTGTGACAGCATGGATGGACCGAGAGGGTATTATGCTAAGTGAAATAAGTCATCAGAGAAAGACAAATACCATATGATGTAACTTATATGTGGAGTCTAAAGAACAATATAAACAAACAAATAAAACAGAAACATACTCATAAATAGAGATTCCTAGCAGAGAGAAAAGCAGGCAGTTGGATATATGAGTGTACAACTTAGGGGAGAAGTAGAGCATAAAGATTTTAATTTGAGAGTCAACAGGATATAGATATTTAACAACATGCAACTGGATGAGATGTTCCAGAAGCAGTAGCAATAGGGAGTGGTAAGCCTGATGTCAGAGTCTGGTAGAACCCTAATTTAATGTCTGGTAGTCATCCCAAGCCTTTTTCAGGAGGGACCTGCCTTTCCATTTCCTTCCTTGTTTACCATGGAGGCAGAAGGAGTTGCCGAGGGCACTAATCAAAATCTAGCACAGTCCTGAGTCCTGGTTAAAAGGTGGTTGTCTTAGTGCCCTTTAGGTAGGAGATATGGCTCTGGCTCCTTCTTGAACTGCCTGCCTCCCCGTAAACTGTGTCTATATGGCAGGGTTTGTTCCTAGAAAACCTGAGACAAGGGGGGAAAAAAGGTACATAACCTGATTATTAAAAACCAATATTTAAAATCTAACAGCCAACATTGTCTAATTTCTGCTGAGTTTGCATCAAAAAGTTTATACCATGAGGAGAGCCAATCTATGAAGTATTGATAAAAGTGAGTATGATTAATCTTTTGCTTGCTTCCAAAGTTTCTCTTAAAAATTAAATCTTCATCAAATTATAACTTTATCCCTTAGAGAATAATGATCAGAAATGCCAAGATCCATTCTTAATTTAATTTACAATTTTGTATACTTAACACAATTCTAAATGGGGTGATTTGTGCTCGCAATTTGCTGTCTAAAATATTCTTCCATCGCCAAAATGATTCCTAGAGTATTTTACTTTAGTTTAATATACTTTTTAATAGGACACAAATCATGGCATGTTAAATGTGTAAACTTCTTAGTAAATGAATTAACGTCATTAAAATAAAATATGTATTCACTGTAATTACATTATCTAATTTCCTTTAAACATGTTTTGGGAGAGAATTATGTTCACATTTTTGTGTTACCCTGCTGACTTCTCTCCAATCTTTCTCCCAGGCATCCTTACATATAACAAAATCTGCCCAAAATTATCTTAACACTATAGCAAAGCTACTTTTTAAAATTCCTATGGGTATTCTTTAAATTATTCATCAATCTTGGTGCAGATTTTTATCTGTTTTTCACTGTCTCTTTGGGAGTTGTTTATCTAAATTATCATTAGTTCTTTGTCCTTGAATAAGTATCTTACTTCTGAGAGTATCATGCTTTATACACTTGTAAATGAGATAACTTTGGAAATATTAGTGTCTGCTTTTTCAGTTGTCTTTGTTATAAGGAGGACTTCAGAATGGTGGGTAGAGACCCTTCCTCCAACACATGCACACACATCCACTGTAAGATTGAATTGTTACTGTATTTCTAAATAAATTCAGAATTTTAGAGCAAGTGTGGGATCTCCTAGACTAGGAGCACATCCAGCGTAACTACTGTTGTTTTCCTTGATTCCACTTAATCAACCACAGAGATCCAACTGACCCTGGGCACAGGATATCCTTGTAACTGATGTTCGGTTTCTTGTCAGGTCATTGTCCTTTCTCATTCAGACTCCCATCATCATCCAGGAAGCAGTTATACAAGAATCTATAGGACACATTTAAACTTCTTCTTAGTTATCAAACCACATTCAGCATCAGTTGAGTAGTATCTTGTAAGAGGAAGAGCAAGCCAGTATCCAGGTGGCCCTGGGATGTTGCTCCACTTTCACATTTATGGTGAGCCAGAAAGACCATTTCCTGGGAAAAAATAGAGGTCATGCAGTGTATGTTTGCTGCTAGTGTAGTCCTTAAAATATATAGTATTGTAGTTCAGGGAAGTTGGTCCAATGCTTTGGGTAAAGGAATGCTATAGATGATGAATACTCTGGGGCAGTACACAGAAGTTAATATTCCGTGAGATTGTTGAGATGGTTTTCTATTGCTGGAAATTGTTGTTAGATTCCATAATAATTTGAAACTAAGGTTAAGTACAGTTGTTCCCACCATCTGCAACCTAAAACCTCCAGTTCTGATAAAGTAGCTGAATCTTGAGGTTTGTTCATGACACATGCTCTATACTTAGTGAAAAATACAAGAAAAGCTGCATAGTTATGTTTGTAGACGTAAGCTCTGGCCATCTCAGGCTTCATCCTTATTGGGAACAAATAACAGCTCAATAAATAAGGGACTGATTATCATGCATATCTAATTAGTATGGTTGAATAGACCAAATATTTTTCACAGCTTATCATCATTACATATCCAAAAAAAGTCATTTAATTTTCTTTTTTTTCTTTTAAAAATTGGCTTCTGAAGACTAAACTGTATGAAGTGAAAAAGATAATTATTTTATTTATTAAAGGGTAGGAAGTTGAGGAATTTCATAATATACTCTAAAGAGAGATATTGGTGTAAATAAATCCATTATTACTTTTATTATAAAACCTAATAGTGTTTTAACATTATTGCTTTTCTGACTGTGGGGTTGCAGATGTTCAGAGATATCAGGATATAGCCTAAGAAGTGGCATCAACATGAGCAGAATCACTATATTTTGTTTTTATTATTTTTCTATAAAAACTTTAATGTTGTTCTAAAATAAAGTGCATTTAGTATGAAGTTATTCAATAGAAATAAAATAGGGCCCAATAGGCATGGTTCAGTGGTTGACCATTGACCTATAAACTAGAAGGTCATGGTTTGATTCCCAGTTGGTGCATATGCCCGGGTTGTGGCTCTTCCCAGATGGGGGCATGCAGAAGGCAGCTGATCAATGATTCCCTCTTATCATTGATGCTTCCATCTCTCTCTCCCTCTCCCTTCTACTCTGAAATTCATAAAAAAAATAAAAGAAAGCAGAAATGAAGGGAGCTGAATCTTCCAGGGAACCAGGGGAAGCACTGTATATAAATGAATGTATTGTAAGAAGTTTTCATTAATTTCTCTGTGTTGGTCTGTCTGTACCTGTCACTCTCCTGTATTTCCCTCTGATGTCCTTCTGTTTGTCTCTCTGCACATGTCTTATCTACCTGCCTCTGGCTCTTATTGCCCTTAAATGTATGTGCATGTATGGAAATAATTATAGCATATATATTTAGCAACCTGCATTTTCCATTTAGCAGTATTTCATGGACATATTAAAACATTATTGATATTCAAATCATCATCAGAAATTAAACATATATAAGCCACTTAAAACACACTATTGTAACATATACACATAAAGTGTAGAGAATATATGAGCACCAGCATATCAACAGAGCTCAAATGCAAACATTTTCCATCATTCTTTCAGACATTGTAAGCAATCAAATAAAAATATGTAGTTGATAGTTTCTGAATATCTCAACCTGATATGCATACATTGCATCTCATTGTAGCTCTATTAAGCATATCCCTGATCATTAGTAAAATTGGCATTTGCTATTATTTCATTTTCATCTTTCATGGATTGCCTCTTTATACAGTGGAAGTTAAATAATCCTCAGTCCTAAATAAAGTAAATTCATCCTTAATTAAAATTAATGTG
>NW_006295183.1:3219785-3225710 GCF_000327345.1 Myotis davidii | reverse complement strand
CATGATTGCTTGAGAATTTAAAATACATGATAGCCTCTAACAATGTGTCATACAGATGAGAAGAAGAGTGAAGAATATTTAAAGATACACAGCCATTGAAAAGAACACAGTCATTAGGCATCTTGCATTAGGTCTTTCCTTCTCAGATTCACATATATAATGGATCTTGTAAAACATTGTCTTGGCTGTTTTTTTATGTTTTTTATCCCTCTCCCTCTCCCTCTCCCTATCCCTCTCCCTCTCCCTCTCCCTCTCTCTATTATATATATATTAGTTTATTATTTTATAGGTCCTGAACTCAAGACTGTTATGGGTAATTGTGTTTGCCCATTTATGTTTATTATGGGTAGTTGATTTTACTTAACAAACTCTATTTAACCATATTTACCCCAATGATTATATTCCACCACTTTGTTGTAATTAACCCACTGATTATAAAAGACTGATTATATTAATTTCGCAGTACAATACTAATTTGTTTTCCCATTCCTTTCATTGTAAATATTCTTGTTCTGTGAGTGACTTATCTTTTTACTTTGATTATGGGGTCTTTCCTTCAATGGAAGACTTTATTTTAATTTAATGAAGTTTAATTTACCATATCTATTTACATATTGTTTGGTGTTTTTGTATGAGTGTGTGTATGTGAGTGTGTGTAAGAAATTTCTTTTGTACCATTTTGTATGAGTGTGAGTGTGTGTAAGAAATTTATTTTGTACCATTTGGTAATCTCGAATGTATGTCTAATGATTTTTTAAGGATTTGATATTTAAAGGTAGGTATTGAATTGACTATGAAATGGTTTTGGGTGATGGATGGGATAAGATATCATTTTACTTTTTTATTCCTTATGGATAGTCACTTTTTCACTGTGCCATTTACGAAATAATCCATCTTTCCACACAGACTTGTAAAAGCAACATGTTAGATATTGATTTCTCATACATCTGTGGCCCTTCTCTAGACTCTACTGCTATAGACTTCAGAATTCTACCTTTGTGCTATTTTTTTTTAAATCTTTGCACAAAAACAATATGCCTTCATAATACATTTTGGCACAACCCACAACACACAACACTCATTATTCTTAAAAATTTGTATCAGGTCCCGGTGAGGTAGCTCAGCTGGTTGGAGCATAGTCCTATACATCGAGAGGTTGTGGGTTCCATTCCTGGTCAGGGCACATCTAGGCTTCGGGTTCAGCCCTCAGCTGGGGTGCATACAAGAGGCAACTGATAGATGTTTCTTTCTTCTCTCTCCCTCTTCCTTTCCTTCCCTCTCTTCTCTCTCTCTAAAATCAATAAACATATCCTCCAGCTGAGGATTTTAAAAAAATTTATATCAGCATGATTGATTAGGCCTTTGCTGTTCTATGTATACTTTAGTTATAACCTGTCATCTTCAGGAAAAACCCTGTTAAGATTTTTCAATTATGTCCAACTATTAGATTCAGTTGGGGGAGAATTTTCATTACAAAAGTGAATTCTCCCATTAATGAGCTTGCTGTTATACATTTAGTTTGATGACTTTAAATCTTATTTTATAAATTTCTTAATAAAATCTTCCCCAATTTTATATTTACCAATTTTTTAAAATTCTGTGTTACCAAAGAAAAAATTATTTTCTAATTGGTTAGCTGGTAGTATATAGTAACAGAAATATTTCTAATTAATATTATATACAATGACTCTAAATTAATTTGTACCAATATTTTTATACAGATTATCTTGATATCTATTTAGAAGTGATAGCATCTACAAATAATGGATTTTTCTAATCTCTTTCTTTTATCTTCTTCCTTTTAATTTGCTTTATATTATCTCATGGCTTTTTGTTGACCTCCTATGTAAAGTTCAATTTAAAAAAATGTAGTTCTTACTTATGATTGTATTCCTAAGGTTCTACCTACTCATATGAATTTTCTTGTAGGTTTTTATATTTTAATATGTGAAAGAAATGCACATCTCTCCCCAGTTTGCTGAGATTTAATATGAATGATGTTAAACTTTATTGAAAGCCTTTTTTTTTTTTTAATCTTTCAAAATGATCTACGTTATTTGCTCTTTCTCTTCTTCTTCATCTTTGAGGAAATTCCCTAACCAGGGAGATTTTTGAAAAATGTAGATTCTGAGTCCCTAACCTAGAAGTAAACAAATAGAAACTCTTAAGTCAGGTCGCCTAAATGTCAATTTGGAGAAAGCTCTCCTAGTGCCATGGTCGGCAAACCACAGCTCACGAGCCACATGCGGCTCTTTGGCCTCTTGAGTGTGGCTCTTCCACAAAATACCACATGCAGCGCGCGTGCAGTGCAATTGAAGCTTCGTGGCCCATGCGCAGAAGTCGGTTCTCGGCCTGGGCGAGTCTATTTTGAAGAAGTGGTGTTAGAAGAAGTGGGGGGTGTCGGTCGGTCAGGCTACGGGAGACGTTGTAGAGTGAAAGAAGATGTAGTGTCCAGGATTGAGAAAGGTATGCTGAGATGCTTTGGACATATAGAGAGGATGAACGAAAGGAAATAGACGAAACAAGTATATAAGATGAGTGTGGATGGGAGAGTTGGAAGGGGTCGACCTCAGCAAGGGTACCTCAATCAGATTGAGGATGCTTTTAGCAAAGGCCAGCTTAGGAGTACCCTCATTAAGTTAATAACAATGTACCTACCTATATAGTTTAAGTTTAAAAAATTTGGCTCTCAAAAGAAATTGCAATCGTTGTACTGTTGACATTTGGCTCTGTTGACTAATGAGTTTGCCGACCACTGCCCTAATTGAAGCGTCGTTGTTTGATGTCTTCACATGTTAACTTACCTGTGTACCTACAGTGTTATTGCTATGCTTTTTTGATGCACACCACATGGTACCCACGCCTCCTACTCAGAGTATAGTTTCACTTCATGTATGTTTCCTTCATTTCTGAAAACAATAAGTAACTTTTCAAATATCACATCTTCTAATTTCTTCTCTTCTCTTCTAGGACAATAGGATTCTTTAGGAACCTTTCAATCTCTCCTCCATGTGCCCCTAATTTCTTTCAGACCTGCCTCCTGGGTGACTTCTACTTTCTTTTCAATTCATTAGCTCCATCCTCACTGTCTGTTGGGTTGACTATTTCTGTCTTGTATTTCCATTACTCTCTTTAGCACTTATAGGCTTTCCCAGGGATCTGCTTCATATCTTCCTACTCTTGCTCCTTTGTAATTCCTAGCTGTGTTTTTTAAATCTGTGTGTTAAACCTCTCCCTTTATTTCTCTGAAGATCTTGGGTTTCATTGATTTTAAATTATATTATATTGTTCTATTACTTTAAATTATTTGAGGGATTTTTCTGCTGATTTAATATTTATGACTCTTTACATTGGTATGCTTTGATTTTTTTCTTCTTTTGGCAGGCTCATTTTGACTGAGACTTAATCCCCTCCTCTCTCTCTCTTTCTCTCTCTCTCTCTCATCTCCTAGTGGTTTGTCTAGGCCTCCCCCTACCCCACCCCCAGTCCCTTAAGGCAGTCCTACTATGTAAGTCACAGTCCTGGAGTCCCCACCCCTCTTAAGTAATGGGGTGTCATACTCTGCCCTTTGTGGGTTGACTCAGCTCCTGGCAGGAAAGCCACCTGCACTTCATCCTCTCATTCTTTTCACATGAGCCAGAGCAGCAGCAAATCTCAGACACTGTCAGCATCTGTTCAGGGTCAGAGCTGTGCTATTCCGGCCTCTGGTCTCCAGCCATAAGTCTGTCTCCAAACCAGCCATGTGCAGGTCACATTAGTCCCCAGTGTGTGACAGGCAGGAGCCAGCAATCTCTGCCATGTCGGCCCTGAACCAGGAGCCCCCAGGACAGGACTCTAGCTGGGCTCCCTCTCATGCTTTTCTGTTCAAATCTTCTCTGTGCAAAAGGCCATTATTCGCCTATCTATTTCCCACAAAATTGCTATGATGTCTTTGGTGCAGGGAGGAGTTGGGGAAGTGCAAAATTTGAATTTATGATCTTTCCTGACTATATCCTATATCTATCTATCTATCTATCTATCTATCTATCTATCTATCTATCTATCTAATTATATATAATACAGTTATATATACATATATAAGTACTAGTCGCCTGGTGCACGAAATTCATGCACATTAAAAGGGCTTGGACCCAACACCTGCTACTAGTGAGCAGAGGATAAAGGAGGAACTTGGACTAAGTTCCCAACAGTTAGTGTGCAGTGAGAAGAGTTCCAGAAGAACCAGCCCTGGCGTAGTCGGATAGGAGAATTTAGAAGAATACATGGACTCATAGCGACCCAGAGATACTCAGAGCACCAGAGCTTATGCAGGGCTTCGGCTCTGCCCTGACAATATACAAGACACAAAACTAAGTTACTCAAATGGTGTTTTTATGAATATAAAAAGGACAACACACACTTGAAAGTATCTTTCCTTATAGGACACAAAGACACAAATATTTCTGGTATTTATGGCAGGATCTGCGCATGCAAAGAGTAGAATCATTCAGAGCGATTCCCTTGGTGATATTTACACATATTTCAGGAATGCAGCCATGACTCAATATAGGAGGGCCTTGTCACTGGATATTACTCCCACAGGAGGCATGGGAGATTCTGTCTCACTGTTTCATATTCATGCTGGGTTGGGACCCTGCTTGACAACAAACCCAATTCACCAACCTTGGCTCTGATTGAGTAATTTAAAAAAAAATGTTTTTATTGATTTTAGAGAGAGGGAGAAAGAGATAGAAACATCAATGATGAGAGAGAATCATCCATCAGCCTCCTCCTGCACCCCCCCCCCACCAGGGATTGAACCCGCAACCCATCCAGGCACGTGCCCTGATGGAAAACCTAACTGTGACCTCCTGCTTCATGGGTCAATGCTCAACCACTGAGCCACACTGGCCGAGATGAATGAGTAATTTTAAATGTTCACAAAAGTTAGTGGTGTTGTGCCTAAGCAAGAGTCATTTACATAATTTTAAGGCGTCATTATGTAAAGAAGGATAATCTTTACTTTTCCCACTGCAGGTATCAAAAGAATAATTTTCAAGAGCTTTTAGGAATACCCTTAGTGAAGTCTCTCTCCTAAAAATATAATAATAATGATAATAATAACAAAAATGATAGTAGATTTTAGTCTCTTCAAGAGAATAGTTTGCGTGTTCTTACTCAGTTTTTAACCCTTGGTATCTAGAAATCCCTGGTACACCGTTTGATTCTCAATATCTGTTCAAAAAGTAAAATACTTTTAATTTAATGTTTAATGATGACCAAAAAACCCCCAAACAATTTGTTAAGAAGTTACAGTACCCTGCAGAGTAAACTATGTTTACTGCACAGTAAGCTAATAACAAGTGTTTATTCGAGTCACAAATAAACCAAGATAGGACCACAGAGAAGGGGTTTTGGGTGTTACCTATCTATATTTTTAACTAGAATAATGTGGATGCATTTCTTTGCTCGGCAGTACACTGAAAGTGAGTCAGCCAGTATTTAAAAATCTTTGCCAGGCTATGTGCTAGGGGTTGTGGATTGGAGCAATGAATACACTAGAGCATTTGCCCTCAGGTAACTTCCTCATGTTGTATTTTTTGTTTGTTTGTTCTCTGTGGATACTTCTTCTTCTATTTATTTTTTTCTAAACCTCATTCTGTTTCTCTGCCTGATGTTACTACTTCTATATTCAACAATAGATGGAATGCTTCCAGGTGTCTGATTTGAAGCAAATTAAGTACATAGAAAGGTAGCCAGACCTCTGAGCCCAGAGGGTCAGAGGGAGACCGCGTGGCAGACAGCCGCGTCCCTTGGGACAGGCACAGCCCCTGACTGGGGAAAGGCGATCCACGGGATTCCTGGCGCCGCCGGGGGATTTGAGAGCTGGGTTCTGTGATCACGGAGGACTGAGCCTAAAGGGGGCAGCCTGAAGAGCTGACCTGA
>NW_006295183.1:3209360-3213049 GCF_000327345.1 Myotis davidii | reverse complement strand
TACACAATGGAATCCTATGCTGCTGTGAAAAGGAAGGAACTTCTACCATTCGCAACAGTGTGGATGGAACTGGAGAGCATTATGCTAAGTGAAATAAGCCAGTCAATGAAGGAAAAATACCACATGATCTCACTTACTCATGGATAATTGAGACCATTATAAACTTTTAAACAATAATAGATACAGAGGCAGAGCGGCCTCAAACAGAGTGTCAAACTGCAGCGGGAAGGCCGGGGAGGGTTGGGGGGCGGGAGGTAGGGGGGTAAGAGATCAACCAAAGGACTTGTATGCATGCATATAAGCATAACCAATGGACATAAGACACGGGGTTAGGGGAGGGTAGGGGACTGTCTAGGGCGGGGGGAAAAATGGACACATATGTAATACCCTTTGTAATAAAAAATTTAAAAAAAATTAGGTACATATATAGTAGTAATTATGGAGACCTCATTTCCTTTGCCAGCTCTGCTCAGAGTTCAGTCTTTGAGAGAAGTAGTTTCAACAGAGAATACGGCCCTTTTGACTGCTATCCTGTGCTCAGCCACTATGTTCTCTGTGCTACTGAAGATTCCGTGCACACAGGACTGCGATTCAATGGGTGATCTATGCAAATCCTCAGAGTGAAATGAGGATTGCATACACCATCTGCCCAAAGTTCCCATAACCTTCCTGCTTGAGTAGGGTGAAGGGAAAGGGACAAGAGAGAAGAAAATTATCTTCTGAAAGAAGGTCACATGAACTCCATGACTCAATTAGTTCAATGCTTCTCTCTTGTTTGTGGTTTCCTGGGTCCTGTGATAGTTCTAACTTCTTCTTGTCTATTATACATGGGTTTCAGAAATATTAAATCCTCTATCTGAGAATAAATGTTTGAGTGATGAGGATATGAATAGAATAGTTTACCAATCCTAAAACTAGCTTCCCCCAAATATCTTATTATCTTGAGCAATATAGCATCATCCACTATCCAAACATCCTCCTATTTATTTATGTATTCTTTCTTTAAGAAAATATTTGAGTGCCTGTCATGCCCTGGGCATCGTTTTTATAGTTTAAACAATCCTGTGGGATTGATTATTCATTCAGTAGTTTTAAGGAGTATTGAGAAGAATGAGCCAAATCTGTATGTATACTTTTATGTACCTCCTAACTACATGGTATCTCTCAAGTCTACCACATTTGTTCACATATTTTCTTTTTTTAATTGTTACTTTATTGATTGAGGTATTACATATGTGTCCTTATCACCTCATTGCCCCCCACCGCCCACTCATGCCTTCACCCCCCTGTTTTCTGTGTCCATTGGTTAGGCTTATATACATGCATATAAATCCTTTGGTTCATCTGTTCCCCTTACCCCCACCCTCCACTACCTTCCCTCTAAAGTTTGACAGTCTGATTGTTCAAAATATTTTCATCTTCCACTATCCATTTCTTTGACTTGCTGTGAACTTGAAATGTTTTACATGTTGTTTGCACATTTATACTGGGCATTTGCATATGTAGGCATTTTCTTTCAAATGATCACTCACCATTACATAAAACTACAATTCAAGACACAGTCACACAGAGTATTTGTGAAATACATCTTTTTTGAGTCCCTTGAAACTGCGTTTAACATTGCACCTGTGGTTTCCCTGGTTTTATCTGCTAGAAGTAACTTGGCATACAGTGATAGAACAGTGGGCTGAGTGGAATGTGTGCGGCGATTGGATTTTCAGCCATCGAGGAGTCTTCTATTCGTTTATAAACATCCTCAGGGAAGAGAAACTGCCTTACTAAAAGGTATTTATCCCAAGGACACAGATGATGCTCATGAGCGTTTTTTGAATTGAATTATATTGAAGAAGATAGCTACAGAGTTCACTGGGTGCATCTCACTCATTCACTCTAAAATCGGAGCTGTCCTTGAGGACCAGTGATGTGTTATTCCATTGCCCTCCTGCCCAAACTTACTCCTAGTTTCCTAAACCCAGACCTTAAGTTAAAGTGATTCTGAGAATAATTGCAAGTGGTCATTCATTTGCTTCTTAAGCTAATGCATATCATGTAATGATGTGCAGGAAAATGAATTCATTTGAGTCATGCTTGAGTATTCAGCATTTCATTCCTTCCAATTTTATTTGAGTTTTCTTGCCCAGGCTCTTTCCATGTTATTTATGCGATAAGTCATACTCATGTAAAAAGTCCTCTGTATATGTAAACTATCTTTCCAATACAAAATTATATCTTTCCTAAAATTGCCTAAAATGGCTCACAAAAGAGGCCTGATTTCAGAAGCCAAACACTAAACTTCGTTTGCTCAAATGCAAACTGGAATTTAAACAAATGCAAAAACAAACAAAGAACTAAAGTGTTTTTATACTGACAAAGTAAAATTTTTGGATGTAAAGACAGCTCAACCTCAACATATTAATAATCTCAGAACCTCTTGGGTTGATTTCAGAGTTAGGTTAATTGCCCTTTAGAATGCACGTGAGAGATGCAATTTAAACTTTTGTATTATTCTGACTTTTGTGCCTGGGGAGTATTCTATTTAGATGAAAGAATCTTCAGTTTGATTTAAAAAATTTTTGAAGTGTTCTGAAGCATCAGAATTGTTAGGTTTATATGTATGCTGCTCAATATGCAGGCAGGAAACAGCATGACATGATTGCTTAATACTCTAATGTCTGTAAATTACAGTCTTTATAAAGTCGCTTCATTGAACTGGTAGATTTTCTTCATTATTTTATTGGACAAATTGGCTTACATTGAAAACGTATAGTATATTAAGTGCACAGAGCTAAAATACTCAACTAGAGTTTACACAATGATTATGAATATCCCAATATCTAATTTAAGCAGTTATCATCACAAATAAATCACTGAAATGCCCAAACAACTCTTGTTTATTATTCAAATTGTTATTTTTCTGTGCGCTTGCCACATTATTTATTCATTTAATAACCGGAACTCCTAAGCCCATGCATGTTTTTATGAACAATCATAAAATGTTGCTTTTGTGGAAACACAGAGCCAAAAAAAAATGTATTTCAAGGTTACTGCCTCTCAGCAGCTAGTAGATCTTAATTACTAGCTGTGAGAAACAATGTCTTAGATATGCAGGGTTGTTTTTTTTTCTAAATTACCCTATATGTATTCAGTGATTCAGACTTTCAGCCAAGTGTTCTTATAGAAAGATGTAAATTAGTTTTTATGAGCATTATGGGAGAAGAAACTGATCTATCTTTGCAGAAGCTCTCTGTGATGAGGAAAAGCTAGGTGTGAGGTGACTCTGCTGTGGCTATTGGTGTTTATTACCTACAAATTATTCCATAGACTACATATTCATTCATTCATTCATTCATTCATTCATCCATTCATCCTCACCCAAGGACATGTTTTCCATGGATTTTTTTTTTCTTAGAGAGAGGAAGGGAGAGAGAGAGAACCACTGATGCCAGAGAAACATTGATCTGGTGCCTCCTATATGCGTCCCAACCAGAGATGGAACCTGAAACCTGGGTATGTGCCCTGACCAGGAATCGATCCTACTACCCTTCGCTGTATTGGAGGACACTCTAACCAACTGAGCCATACTAGTGAGGGCTATGCATTTATTTTTACTCATCGATTGTGGACCAGTTATCTTCTGATGGCCAAGCACTATGGTAGTCACCTATATAATCAACCCCATGAGAAAGACG
>NW_006295183.1:3206745-3209200 GCF_000327345.1 Myotis davidii | reverse complement strand
TCCTCCCCACCCAGAGCAGAGATTCTACACCGGATGTGACCGGCCCCAAATCACACTACCCATCAGTGACAGGACTACAACTATAACCTTTAGGTCCAAGTTCAGTGCTTTGCTCACTGAAATCAAATGCCTAATTTACTATCAGTTGGCCTTTTATTTCACCCATCAGTGACAGGACTACAACTATAACCTTTAGGTCCAAGTTCAGTGATTTGCTCACTGAAATCAAATGCCTGGCTAATTTACTATCACTTGGCCTTTTATTTAAACATATTAAATCTAACAGTCTTGTATCCCTTCCATCCTTTATTGAGATGATCACAATGCCAATGGATTGATAACTTTTAGTGCAAATGCACTTTTTAGGAACTAGGGGAAATCTATCTACCTACCTGTGTAGTCTATCAGTAGGAAACAGTGTTGAAATAAATAGTCCCATTCATTAATAGCATACCATATTTTGCACTGTTGATGCCAATATTGATGCTTTCAAATTATTGTGGCTCTTAATATCATAGTTTATATTGTCATTGGGAAAATAGTTGGAATCATATAATAATACACACCAAAACAGTCATACGAAGTTGCATAGGATGAGTTTGAGAAGTGGAAATAGTTAACTATGAATATGAATATATTAGAGACTTGATCATCACTAAGGATCAGGTAAGACTTCTGAAAGAATTTTGAAGTGGGTCCTGAAAGACAAGTAAGAATTAAGTAGACAAACAGTTGGATAGCAAGGGAAAATGAAGCAGAGGTCAATTAGGTATGAAGACCTGGAGACAAGGTGAAGTGTAGTGGGTTGGGGAAAAAATAAAAAGAGTACTAAAAGAGCCTGGCCAGTGTGGATTAGTGATTGAGTGTCAACCTATGAACCAGGAAGTCACAGTTCCGTAAATGGTCAGGGCACAGGAAGTCACAGTTCCATTCCTGGTCAGGGCACAGGCCTGGGTTGCAGGTTCTATCATCATTGTTGTTTCTATCTCTCCCTTTCCCTTTCTCTCTGAAATCAGTAAAATAAAAAACCATATGTGTGTGTGTGTGTGTGTGTGTGTGTGTTTAAAGAGCATTAAAAGTATTTCAGGTCGAAAGAGCAGGAGTGGCTAGATGTGATGAATCTGGGGACGTGAGCAGGACCTGATATCCTGCTCACTGTTGTTGGTTACCATCAACAGTGCAAAATATGGTATGCTATTAATGAATGGGACTATTTATTTCAGATCTCAGAGTCTGTGGGATATAAGGTGGAGGTGAATCTTTATCCTAAAAGTATTTCAAAGGCAGCAGGCTAAGAATTTTAACAAAGGGGTGACTTAGCCACATTTTATTTGTTTGTTTTTTATATTTGTTCTGGGTTTGAGAAGATGAATGCAAGAAAGCCAGATTGGAGGTCCGGAGAGTGGGCGAGGCACTAAAAGATGGCATCTTGGACAAATTGAGGAAAGTGTTTGATCATGGAGAGAAGTAAACAGACCTGAGAGATGTTTAGGATGTCTTAAGAAAAGTTAAAAAAAGCGGTGCATTTTGGTTACCGTGAAATATTATCAGGACAATATAATGACATTGAAAATGTACAAATTATGTTCTTAAGTAAATAATATGTTAAAAAGGTTTTTGAAATATGACCCATCCCCCATTCTCTCCTGTTGGAAATCATGCAAAGCTGCTCATTTAACTTACACACTTAGAATCATTGGAATATTCACCACAATTATGTATATTAGTGAAAATGTACAAATAACTTAAAATATTATAAAAATGTAGGTATAGACACATAATATAACATGATAACATTGAAATATTATCAGGACAATATAATGACATTGAACATGTACAAATTATGTTCTTAAGTAAATAAACAATTTGTTAAAAAGGTTTTTGAAATATGACCCATTCCCCATTCTTTAGCATCTCCCTCACATAGGCTCCCCCCTCCTCCCCCCACTCACACACACCTATGTTAAAGGAAAAGAAAACTAGAAGCATTCACCCACATTATGGGGAGTGGTGTGATAGAGATGATTTTTGCCTTGTGATTTTTTTCTCATTTTTATGACCTTGACATTTTAGACATCGAGACATTGAGTTTATATTAGTGTGATAGAGATGATTTTTGCCTTGTGATTTTTATGACCTTGACATTTGAGACATTGAGTTTATATTACCTTGATTAAATAGTAAATATATAATAAACTAAATTTTAATTATTTAGAAGCCTGCACAGCTAGGAAAAGAATAAAGGACATTTGGAGTCTCCTTACATACATTATGTTGGTCTAACCATTACCTTTAAATAGTGCAGGCTAATATTATATCCCACTTTAGCCAGCTAGGAATTGATAAAGATTATGTTTTCTAAGGCTCAAGTATTTGATGAAGAGAATCCATTGGTTAATGAGGGTGCTTATAGACAGATTCCGGTTTCACAGAGCCCAAAAGAGCAATCAGAAAT
>NW_006295183.1:3200752-3205899 GCF_000327345.1 Myotis davidii | reverse complement strand
CTTTATTTTTTAAAAAAAGAAAATATGTTTTTATTGGTTTCAGAGAGGAAGAGAGAGAGAGAAAGAGAGAGAGAGAGAGAGAGAGAGAGAGTGAGAGAGAGAGAGGATGATGATGAGAGAGAGAATCATTAATTGGCTGCCTCCTGTATGCCCCTTGCTGGGTATTGAGCCAAAAACCCAGGCATGTTCCCTAACTGGGAATCAAACCCTGACTTTCTGATTCATAGTTGGACACTCTACCACTGAGCCATGCTGGCCTGGCAACCTCTATATTTTAGAATAATAAAGAAGAATCATAATGGTATTTAGGCAAAATATAGAAGTTTCAAAGGATGAATTCTGCAGGTGATGTAATAGCGGTGCCTCAAACAGAAACTTAGGATATGGAATGTTGGCAGAAGTTAACAGATTCTCAAGGTAAGAAGGTGAAAGCCACTCTGTTATTGAATTTAGTACATAGTTACAGAGAAGTTGATTCTTAATCTTGCGTCCACCCTGTCCATTATAGATGCTTACCATCACCTACCATATCTAATACAGCTTTGGCTACTTAGCAGGGATGTGAAGATGCCTGATGAATTCAAGCAAGAGCAAGAGCAAGTAAGGGAGAATGGATGGAGGGAAGAAAAATGATGATTCAAATAACGTTTTGTCAGCTTGGGAAATGAATGGAGACTAGTAGGTCCTAAAGCAACCCCTTCCAATTCATTTTCTTTGTCATCTGAGCATGCCCCTTCAGCTTCTCACATTTATCATGATGTCTGTCCCAGCTGCTGGAAACAGAAGTGGACATTTCTTGCTGACCAGTGATCCCTTAAAGCCAAGAACACACCTACAGAAGCATTAGAATCTGGAAGGCCTGGCACTGACTGTAAACAGTGAGGAAAGGGGATAAACCACTATTGCAAGTTGGCTTGGGAACATGAAATGATAAGTGGAAAAAATAAACTGCTTTATTGCATTTAAAAATCTACCATTGGACTGAAAATACATTTCAGTGTGGAAAAACGTGGACAAAATTCATATCTTGGATTGTTACCAGAAAATGTAAAGGCTCTTCTATTGGGAAATGACCAATTCACAATTTGTCCAAGCCCAGCCATTTGTGCTATAGATATGTTTGATTCAACTACTTCTCCCTTAAGTCTCCTAGATTCCCCATTTATCACTCATGCATTATGCTTATCTATAATAATAAAACTATAGTATTCTAATTAACCACATAGTCAAACGACCTTCGGGACGTCCTTCCAGATGACCTTCTTGACGAAACCAGGGCTGTGAGGTCCAAACCCCTTGCACAAATTTCGTGCATTGGGCTTCTAGTAGTATATAAAAACACATACTCTGTGAAGATGTCTCAAACAATTGTTTGCTTTAGCATCTCTCTCTCCTTCACCCATTTATGCACATACATACAGATGATTAATGTATAAAAATGTCTATTTTACAAATGATTATGTAATTGCACACACATATGTGGCTAATTATGATCATGAATAATTATATCTAATAAAGAGGGAATATGCAAATTGACGATCACACCCTCACAAAGATGTGGCACCCATAGCCACAAGATGGTGGCGCCCCATCCCCTCAGTCCCGCTGGAGTCCCACAGTCCTTTCAGCCCAGCCGGGCAGGCGGCAAGTGCACAGTGCAGCCAGACCTCCCCTCAGCCCCCTAACCACCCAGGACCGCCCAAGGTTCAGGTAACCAGGGCCAGCCGAGGCTTGCGCTGCTGGCAGTGGCAGAAGCAGAGGTGTGATGGGGGGCGTCGCCTTCCTCTGATCGCTGGGTCACCTCCAGCCCCTGAGGGCTCCTGGACTGTGAGAGAGGCCAGGCTGGGCTGAAGGACCCCTCCCCCACACTCCAGTGCATGAATTTTCATGCACTGGGCCTCTAGTGTAATATGATAATCATAGATGGACAAACACATATAGATATATACAGAGCTAGGTATGTAAATAATACACATTAACTACTGTAAGGAAAATTACCCCTAAGACTAAATTATTTAACATATATTTTAATGAATAGCTAATAACTGAGTTACCTAACAAATATGTTAAATAACTTCTCCTTAGTCACAATGGCAGAGAAAATGGCCAGGGCAGGATATAAGCTTAGAGTTCTGCCACCTGAGTTTCGGAGCTTTGCCACTCTCCCTCTCCCAGGCACTATATGCTGCTTATTGCTGATTCATCAGTGTCTACCACTCTCTGACCTAGAGTAAAATAATCAACACATATGTGTTGAATGAATACAATTATGTGAATTATTCTATCCCATAGGTCTAATTTCGTGTAGCCAAATCTGAATAAAATGGTTTACTTGTGAATTGGCTTAATACGGACTTCCACTGAAAGTAAATTATTTGGAGGTAGCTTATATTTCATCGGTTTCAGCGCTCCTTCCAGATAGAATCAAGGCACTGGTGTTCCAACGGTCTCCAGGAAAAAGCAATATTTCAATATTAAAATACTGTCTTCATGCTCTATGGTAATAATTTCCTTCCCACAATTTATTCCTGTTTGCATAGTCAATTTTTTTTTGGAAAGTGTGCCTTTTGTGAATGCAAAGACTACAAATCACAGAGAATACCATTTGCAGGGAATCCCTGTCTCAGACCGCTTCTAATTTTTCCCTTCGCATTTCAGAAAGCAACAGGGATAGGTGTCCGAAATAGGCTTGTTTGTCATGGGAAGTAAAGAAAATTCTACAAGTTGGGCCCTGGTTTCCTTCCTTGACATTAGAACTTGATTTCTCTCCCTGGGACCACTCTTGTCTCTTTAGTGCTCCATGGAGTAATTTGGTGAGGAGAAAATTAGTTCCAATGCTACTGTAATGTTTGCTCAGGTGTATCACATGAGTATTTCAGTGGAAGGTGAGAAAAAGATGGCTTAGTCATCATGAACTCTTCTTTGTTCCAATCTAGAGAGCCCAGCTGTCTTTTGTTTCTTTATGATGTTGTATGGTCATTTCATGAAGTGCTCTTGTTGTATGTATTCTCCTAAAAGAAAGTGTCTAACACAACCCTTTGGTTCCCAGTGAATCATTACGGAAGTATGTTCACCTCCTGAGTATCAGTCCTTTGGCCCTTATTGCTTTGTTTGCTGGATTGTGTATTTTTGTTGATTCCAGTTGAATGAGAAGAGATGTACTTAGATGAATGATTTTTACCAATAGACATGGGGCACAGGTTCCTCTTTTTCTTCTAACTTCTTTAAGAGGAAACTTCTATACCACTTTTTGTCTGACACTCAACTTATAGAGTGTAAATTGCTAGAGAAACAAAAAGATAAATATTTAAAGTATTTTCCACATCCATCTCACTCTGTAATGTTTATTTGTGAGGGCTGCACGTTCTTCAGGCAATAAGCAACCACTGGTCTCACAAAAGTCCCTTTATTTCTCTTCTAATGTTACTTGGGTATTAAAGAACCTGACAAAATATAGAGAGAAGGATTTTCCCCTCTTAATCTGCATTGTATTTATATTGAGTAGAAAATCATCTCAGACTTAGGAATTGATTGTTCTTAATTTTTGTATATTTTGTTAAGTACTAGAGATTTGGGGCTTTTTCTTTTTATCAGAATTTTTTCAAGTATTTTTTTGAGAAGGTTGAAGAGGCATTTTCAGGATCTTCCAGCAAGACTCAAGCTCAACCTGATAGTCCACAGAAATAGTTTTAAGTCCATAAAATAACCTGTTGCCAAATAGAAAACACACAAACATTTCCCAGTGTTTCTTTTAAACTATATAATATTTTGGTAATGTTACTCAGGAGACTGATTGGTCTCCCAGTTACTCCCATCATCTATAGGTTAACCAACAGTCCGTGCTATCTAATCATCTCTCCCAGGAATTAAAAGATGACTGATAATGAAAAAAGAAATTGTGAAGTTACTGAATTGTGTTGGTTTGAGTAGCTAGGCTCATATGTAATAGCTGATATGTTCCATTTAAATGCCTTAGCTGGCTGACTTTGGAAATCAGTAAAGTAATTTTATTAAGATGTCTTTAAATTTCAGCATAAAATATGCCACTGTATGTGATAAAAACTTAGCAATCTTGTTACTACTCAGCATTATCTTAAACAAAAAATGTTTTAGAAAATTCCAAACTTTTGTAATTGAGAAAGTAATACCTTGAATCAATTTTACAATAATAAGAGCCAAAACATGAGGAAATACATCTGGATATGTCTGGAGTACCTTTCACAAAGAAACAGAAACTCACAGATGGACCAGCATGCAGTGACAACCTCTTTCTAGCCTATGTTGTGAAATATTGCTATTTTGTAAATTACTTAAGAAATACTTCTGTAGTGTGAGCCCTGAGAGTTCCCTTTGTGTTGTTGTCTGTGATGCGAGTGCCTGCCTTATGCTTTGATTGCTTAGGCACCCAGTGCAGAGGCATCCACTTCAAAGGGCACATCTCAAATGACCACATTGCCAGCACAAGACTGGATTAGGGCCAGGCTGCCTCCCCCACTGTGCACCTCTTTTAAGAGACCTTGGTTGATTTCAGTAACTGACCATTTGGACTACTTGGTGTTTGTTTTCTCCCTGAGTTTTAAATGCCCACCCTGATGTTTTAAATTGACCAATGAAGAGTGAGTCCAGGAAACCCTAGACCAGGGGTGGGCAAACTTTTTGTTAGTGCGTGCCAAAACCAGCAAAATCTCTGACTCAAAATTCTTCTGTGTGCCAACCCTAATTTTTTGAGAACATGTTACCCCTACTTGATATCTCTTAAGGTGTATTTATGTGAAGAACCTTGAAGAAATAATAAAATTAATTCAAGTGACAAAAACACAGTATATGATGATGAAAAATACATGTATTTTTTTAATGTATACATGTACAGTGATAATCCAACAGAAAACTTTATGACTCTATTTGATATCATTGGGACTTTTGGGGCTGCATCACTGATGACAGAGATTTCACAACAGGTTTATATTTCGTGACCTTCAGAGATATGCACGAGCTACTACTTTCATCTGTCAGGCTACTCCTATTATGAGACTTAACACAATTCACACTGAGAACAAAGATTCACAGCGTATGTGGATGAAAACATGGAGAGTAATGCTGTTGCAAAGTTTTTTAAACAGAAAAAAATTTTCTGGAATAGCATTCAA
>NW_006295183.1:3199108-3200688 GCF_000327345.1 Myotis davidii | reverse complement strand
CACACACACACACACACACACACACACCTTCTTGTGTGGCTCCAGGCGCAGGGGTGCTATGTAATCTCAGAGCTTGTGAGTTATAAACTTTTATTTTTCTCAAAAGTTTTCTGATGGGGATTATTATTTTTATATTTTTAAATACTTTTTTATTGATTTCAGAGAGCAGAAGAGACAGGGAGAGATAGAAACATCAGTGATGTGAGGAAATCATTGATCTCCTGCCTCCTTCAAGCCCCCTACTAGGGATATAGCCTGCAATCTGGGCATGTGCCCTGACCCAGAATCAAACTGTGACCCTCTGATTCATGGGTCAATGCCCAACCATTGAGCCACACCAGCTGGGCTCTGATGGTTATTATTGAAGGGCATCTTGCAATCACAATAAGAACCACAAGGCCATTCCAGCCACAACATTGCTTATTGATAGGTCAAGACCAATATAAAAGAACGTCCTCTTCCAGTTAAGAGTGGCTGCCAAAGATTAAACTTTTCAAGGCAAGAGTAATCAGATGAGTGTTAAAGGACAGTGTGGGCCTGTGAGACAGCTTAGTGTCTGGGTATTCAAATGTAAAAACAAAACACTTGATCTCATTCTAGGAAGATGGAGATGTATTTTTCCTATTTTTTCCATTAATTCTAACCCAAACCCTACATACTATATGTAAAACAAACATTAAAAAGCAGAAAGAAGAAGGCACACAGATTAGGGATTTTAGGACTTAAGCAATGACGTGGTGGTGAGCTCCCTGGGTTTCATTTTGCGTCCTACATCCCAGACATGGAGCTGAAAACTCTAGTAAACTGGAAATGCCAATGCACAGAACAAACAAAGAAAAAGAAAGCCTATTCCTTCTCACTAATGGGCCAGGAAAGGGACAACCTAGCAAGACAGAAAACTTTTAGGTAATTGCTCACTACAGTCACACCCGTGTTTTGCCTTCACCCTACCAGCAAAGTGGAAAGCCTCCACTCTCACCAGACAGAGAGAAGCCTGAACCCGGATGCCAGGATGAGGACAGAAAAGCTGAGAATATTGCCAATATTTTCATCCCTGACCAGCTATAAAAATGCCGCCACCCACATGGTGTCAGTGGAGCCTATGTTGGGAGCATAAACAGTCACACCCACCTGGCAGTAATGGGGCACCCATTTCTCTACAGGGGTAGCATCAGAGGGGGCTTCCTGGAGAGCCAGAGTCTTGACAATTTTTAGGGGTAATGAGGTCACCTCCCTCCCCTGTTCCAAGTCATCTGGTCCAGGAAGGAGAAGACAATAGCATAGTACTAAAAATGCACATGTAGATTCATGTTAACCATGCAATTTCATATAAAATCTCTTTATAATTTAATATGGTAAATGTAAACTTTATCATTTTAATATATTGTTTATCATTTATTATTTAACTAGAGGCCCGGTGCACAAAAATTTGTGCACTTGGGAGGGGGGTGGCCCTCAGCCCGGCCTGTGTCTTCTCACAGTCTGGGACCCCTCGGGAGATAATGACCTGCTGGCTTAGGCCTGCTCCCGGGTGGCAGAGGGCAGGCCCAATCCCTAGGTGCAGCCCCTGGTCGGGCTCA
>NW_006295183.1:3183384-3198238 GCF_000327345.1 Myotis davidii | reverse complement strand
TGCCATCTTGGCTGGCAGTTAATTTGCATATCGCCCTGATTAGCCAATGGGAAGGGTAGCAGTCGTACGCCAATTACCATGTTTCTCTTTTATTAGATAGGATAATATTCCATAATGGCAAAGAAAGTGTGTGTGAGTGTGTGTTTGTGTGTAGTAGTAGTAGTAGTAGTAGTAGTAGTAGTAGTAGTAGTAGTAGTAGTAATAGTAGGGATTTGAAATCAGGTTGCCTGGTTCTAGGTCCAGAAATGCAAAAAAAAAAAGAAGAAGAAGAAGAAGAAGAAGAAGAAGAAGAAGAAGAAGAAAAAGAAGTATTAGCTCTAGCTAGTTTGGTTCAGTAGATAGAGCATCAGCTAGGGGTCCCAGATTCAATTCCAGGCCAAGGGCATGTCCCTTGGTTGCAGGCTCAATTCCCTGTCCTGGTCAGAGCGTGTGCAGGAGGCAACCAATGTGTCTGACATTGATGTTTTTTCTCTCTGTGTCTCTCCCCCTCCTTTCCACTTTCTCTAAAACTTCAATGGAAAAATATCCTCGGTGAGGGTTTAAAAAAAAAAAAAGCAATATAGTTCCTCTTGAAATGATCCACAGTGGTATATTCTGACTAAAACATGGTAGGATCATTTCCCTATTTTTAATTATAGAATTTTAGTCAGAGAGTTATAGTTAAGACACTCTGATTTTCAATCAATCACCACAAATCAGAAAATCTTCATTTGAATGAAATATTAAAATTTCCAGCAAATCTTCCACTTTTTTATAGCAGGCTTCTCCCACTTAAACCCCAGCCTTTCTCAGATAAATATGTTCACACAAATTCCCCATTAATAAGGAGGTTTATATATTGTCTCATATGCATAGCAATATGTTTAGAGCATCTGGGGAAACATTATATACTATTACACAATATTTTTGCCATACCATGGACAAAAAAATCAAATTTCCAAATCCAAGATAGAAGCAATAACAGCCATGCCAATTGTATTGTCAATTTATTTGTCAAATTTCCAAGAGAAATATCAGATCATTTAGAGTAAAACTTTTTATCCATCCTCACTGTGGTTCTTTAAAGGATATATACCCACCTAAACTCACAAATTTGAATTATGTGACATTAAAAACAAACACCCAAATGTTCTATATGCCTAGGATTATTTATTGAAAATGTTTAAGCCTAAAGACTACTTTACCTGAGAACATTTAAAATGAACAAAGTAGCAAAAAAATAGAGTTACCAATGGTCCCTTTGAAATTATTTAAGATAGAAAACACTGAAAGTTTCAAAACAGATATGCACACACAATTTACGAGCAAGCGTGCATTTGGGGGAATGTGCAAGCTAGATTGTAATTATGGAAATGAAAGAATAAAACACCAGTTTCCAGGGACATAAAGCAAGACAAATTGCAAAGGAAAATATGAATAACCAAGTCAGGCAGAAACTGGGAGAAAGGCAAGAGCTGCTAGTTAATAATGACTTTTGGTACAATGTTCCCAGGTGATTATTCCATTCCGGCACAAGGTCAGAGCTGCACATAATGGGTACCATTTGTATTTGACCATCCACAAAATAAAGTAAAATGTCCCATAACAAAATTGTCAATTGGTTTGGAATTTGGTGTTAAATTATTCATTTTTGTACTTATTTATTGTTACATATACTTCAGCTCACAAAAGCTATCATGTTTTAATTCTCATTAAAACTCATTATCCATGCAAATTATGAATAAGTGTCAAAGAGAAAGAGTTATGTAATAATGTGGAAGGAAGAAGAAATGTTTATAGCAGAAATTTAGACTAAGACTAGATGTGTCACTTGAACACAGAATAGAACTTTGAGTTTTTAGAAGCCAAAATAATATAGGATATATATATTATATAGCTTCTGAAACTACTGGTAATTATATATGTAATTTGCTTTTAAGAACATGGGGCCCTGAAGATATGTGAGATTCGAAACATTGATATTTTGATGAAACTAGGCAAATTGATTATGCAATGGGAGACTCCTTGTAATTTGCTATTGGACTTCCAGTAGGGTTAGATATTAAATCTGCAGAGATAACATTGAAAAGATGAGGTAGCAGACAGAATTCCACAAGAAGATACTTTTCAAAAGCTAGGACAGCCCAGCTAGTGTGGCTCAGTGGTTGAGTGTTGATCTATGAACCAAGAGGTCATGGTTCAATTCCCAGTCAGGGCACATACCTGGGTTGCAGGCTCAATCTCTAGTAGGGAGAGTATAAGAGGCAGCCAATCAATGACTTTCTCTCATCATTGATGTTTCTCTCTCACACTCCCTCTCACTTCCTTTCTGAAATTAATAAAAATATATTTTTTAAAAACAAGGACAAATTAAAATGAAGAGGTTAGTCTTAGCTTTGTTTAGTTCTGTCATAACTTGCCTATCTGAAAATATACTTACATTGTTGAGATAAGTTAAACAGGAAATATGTTCATTCACAGAGGTAGTTTGGAGACATTAGGTCAAAGGATTCATGTCTATGGATATTTTAAACCTCTCTGACCTGTATTGTAGCTCTCTAACACTTGCCATTTTCTTACTGGCATGTCCTCAAAGTAGGAGGAAAGATCAGTAGCTGAGGTATACTGAAAACAGTGGGTGTTTTTTTTTTTTAAATGAATTTGGAGAAAAGCTTATGTTTTTATTGTCAGTACCCTTTAATTTATCATAAATTGTCAGTTGTTTTATGATGTGCATTGTCAATGCAATGGAAAGATCTGGAGTTAGAGTTAATATGGTGGAAGGTATAAACCAATAAAAATAGTGAGAGTCTATGAAACAGAGTTGATCTCTAATGTCAAAATTGGGATGAGAGAACAACAGTGGGACATAAATAGTAAAAGTCAAGTAAATAAGCTAAAGTTAATACCAATGAAATAGGCTAAAATTATTAATACCAATGAAATAGTCTAAAATGTTTAAAATCAGGACAAAGTGTACATCCAGGGCTGGCCATGAGGAGTAACTTGAATTAGACTAACCCTACCACTGGAATTAACTATACTGTACACAATTCAACTTTAGAACAAACATACCTAACTTTACATTAGAGAAAGGCACTACAGGCAGAACTTGCAGGACTAAAATCCTTGAGAAAAGGAAAATACAGAAACATGAGCCCAACATCCACCCCGAAGCTTTCTGCCAACTCCCAGCAAGGGAGGAATGGAACCCCAGGAGAGAGCTCAGTCTTCTTTACTGAGCATAGAGTAGGGCCCTGTGTTGCCAAAGGAACTGGGATTAAAGGACAGAAACCTTGAGAGGAGAGAACTGGAAAGAAGCAGGCCAAAAAATTATCTGTATCCTGTTTCCTTGAAGAACTGGCCAAACCAAAGGTGCTGCAGCACAAGGCAAGACAAAGAAACCTGGAATTAAACAGCCGCTGGGAGATGAAGAACTGGGCAGAAAGTTCCACAATGATATGTTGCTAAGAAGATGAAGGCTGGAGTTCAAGCCTGCAAAGGGGTAAGGAACATGGCAGGCACAACCAACCCTCCCAGTAAGAGAAATAATGTTTTACAACCAAAAGCAACCCAGGACAAGGCATCAAGACATACAGGGGGCACTCCATCTGCAGGCCAGAAAAGAACTTGTGTTCTTTGGAGTAGATAACACTCCAAAGAGTCTTTATACTTACTAACTCAAAATATAAGGCATTCCATAGAAATCACAAGGCACTTAAAAACACAAGATCAAATGCTTGAATACAGATGATTCATATATTGTAATTTGAAAATAAATATAATTAATACCTTCAAGATACTAGAGGGAACTGTGGGTTCCATAGTGTCCTCTCTCTCTCTCTCTTTCTCTCTCTCTCTCTCTCTCTCTCTGCCCTTCATGTATATATAATATATGTTCAAAGGAACATTTGTTGATCTTTTATTCAAAGGATAATATTCCCATGATCATTGGTTTGCTATATAGAAAAGAGATGCAGGGTTAGGAGAGGGCAAAAGTATGAACAGAGAGACCTGTATAGTAGCTACTGTAGAAATGTATGCATGTGCCGAGACCAGTTTGGCTCAGTGGATAGAGCGTCGGCCTGCGGACTGAAGGGTCCCAGGTTCGATTCTGGTCGGGGGCATGTATCTGGGTTACGGGCACATCCCCAGTGGGAGATGTGCAGGAGGCAGCTGATCGATGTCTCTCTCTCATCGATGTTTCTAACTCTCTATCTCTCTCCCTTCCTCTCTGTAAAAAATCAATAAAATATATATTTTTTCCTCTCTCATTTTTTTCTTTGGGAGGAAACCAAAAATTTTTTCGGCCTTAAAATCCTATATAATAAAAGGCTAATATGCAAATCTACCAAACAGTGGAACAACCAGTCGCTATGATGCACACTGATCACCAGAGGGCAGACACTCAATGCAGGAACTTCCCCCTGGTGGTCAGTGCACTTCCATGGGGGAGTGCCACTCAACCAGAAGCCCTGAGCTGAGCTCGTGGCTGTCAAGAGCAGAAGTGGTGGTGGGAGTCTCTCCCGCCTCCGTAGCAGAGCTAAGGATGTCTGATTGCTGGCTTAGGCCTGCTCCCCTGAGGACATCCCCTGAGAGCTCCTGGACTGTGACAGGGCATAGGCTGGGCTGAGGGACCCAAGCCATATACACATTGGGGGAGACCAGGCTGTCAGAGGAGGGCCATTAGGGATGACCAGGAAGCAGGCAGAGGTGGTGAGGGGCGATCAGGCAGGCAGGGGATCAGTTAGGGGCCTTAGGCAGGCAGGCAGGTGAGTGGTTAGGAGCCAGTGGTCCTGGATTGTGAGAGGGATATCTGACTGCTGGTTTAGGCCCAATCCCTTATGGCAGTCAGATATCCTCCGAGGGGTCCGGATTGGAGCGTGTGCAGGCTGGGCTGAGGGACCCTCCCGCCCCCATGCACAAATTTTATGCACCGGGCCTCTAATATATATGTAAACATGGTGGTTGGTAACCCAATGGTGGCAGTGAAGGGTGTGAAACATTATTTGGTTCTGAGTACTCTGAAGCCAGAGACAATAGGATTTCCTAATGGGAAGACTATAGAGTATGTGAACAAATAGGATGAGCCAAGAAAGAATTAGACTATATTGGCATTAGCATTTGCAAGGAGCTGCCTACAACCAAGTTAAGAAACTGCAGGTACAGCAAGTTTGGAGAGGGAAATCAAAAGTTGTCTTTTGGGCATGTTATAATAAAAAATATTAAGTGAAATGGATGGTAAACTCAACCCATTTATCATTTATTTCAACATAAAAAGGTGGAATACATTGATTGCTCTCATTTTGCCTTTCCTAACCATATCCCCTGAGCAATATAGAGAGAGTGAACTTAATAGAATCAGTGATATTTACTATTTTTTGAGCATAAATCTTGTTCAATTTCAAGTGAGTAGTGTGGTCCCTTACCATTACTTTTCCCCCCTACAACCTGTTCAAATATTTGGCAGGAAATGGCCTTATCAGGCCATCAGGAAGCCTTCCCTATGGCTGAGCTCATAATACATTTTTTGGAAAACTCCATTTAAAGGTGGCAGATGAGAATCTATGCCCACTCTCTATGTCACTCCCAAACACGTTGGAAGATGAGCCACAGGGGAAGCCCATATGTTAGAAAAGCATGCTTCATTTAGCTATTGCAACATGATGGCTGAAGGGGGCTGTAGATGGAGTTGCTCAGGAAAGATTACATCTCTTAGCTTCTGGCAAAAGAAAAAAAGTATAAAAAAGGCTGTGCTAAGGGCTAAGAGCTTTATTGAAATTCTACCGAAGTCTTACAGAAACTGTGAGCTTCTGACTTGTTATCAGGTACCTGCATTTGGGCATCCTGACACTCTATAATTGAAATTCATTGCTCGACCTTTAGTCTATAAAAATGGTGTGCTGTCATTAGCACTGACTGCTTGCTGTATTCTCCTGTCACTCCTTAGGCCAGCTTAAACCATCCCAGATGAAATAGCCTATTTCATGTCAGACCTCAGAGTCTGCCACTATTAAAGTGGAAAGCTGAAGCAATGTTTAGCAAGGTGGTAAAGACTAAGGCAGTAGGATTGCTAGAGACATAGGAGTCTTTTTTTTTCTTTAATTTCTTCCCAAATTAATGCTCTCATATGGTACTGTCTCTATTACACTCTTCCTGACAAAATGAGAATTATTACTCTCCTTAATTGCATTTTAACTTAACCTACTAATGCCACATTCTACTTTGCATTTTAAGAAGTATTTGAATGTTATTTCAGAAATAAGACACATTAATATAAGAATTACAAGGTAATATTTCACAATCATGATGTGAAGAATTGAGGCAATTATGTGAATAATTCAGCCAAAAAGCCATGCTGTGATATTTGTTTTTATTCTACTTTTTAAAAATCTTCATTGTTGAAAGTATTTCAGATGTCTCCTTCCTTTCCCTATTGACCCCTTCTAGCCCACCCCTGGCCCCTGCCCCATGCCTTCACCACACTATTATCTGTGTCCATGGGTTATGCATATGTGCATTCAAGTTCTTTGGTTGATCTCCCACCCCCTGAATTTCCCCTTCCCCCACCGCCGTTAACCCCTGTTCTTCCCCACCTCCTCTCTGAGATTTGACAGTCTGTTCCATGCTTCTGTGACTCTGGATCTATTTTGTTCATCAGTTTAATTTTGTTAATTAGATTTCACATATGAGTGAGATCATGTGATATTTGTCTTTCTGTGTCTGGCTTATTTTGCTTAGCATAATACTCTTCAGGTTCCTCCATGCTGTCTCAAAGGATAACGTATCTTTAGTTTTTAAATACTTGGGTAAGAGTGGAAATCTTTGATTTGGGAGATTTAACCCTTAGTTTATTCTGGAATGACTATACTTGTCACTTGGTGTCAAAGTTACAAGCAGATGGTCAGAGAAAAGTTTGTTATCCCAAGTGCTCTAAGGGGATTCACCTCATTAACCAAAGAAATAGGAGAGCCTGGCTGTTACCATAAAAACTGTTGAGCTGTCCTGAATTACCTAAGCTCAGAGCTAATGAGAATCAACCTGCCCAAGGTCTTAAAAAACTAAGTAAAAACACCACTGAAAATGATTCTGCTTCTCTCTCTATTACTGTATGGTCTCAATTTTCCTTCAGGTGATATGGGGAAAAACAGGTTTTTGTTTTAATATTTTTAATTGCCACCAGGAAACAATTTTTTTAAAAGCCAAAGGCAGTATTTAAGGGTGATGGAAATGGTTTTCTCAGATTGGTACTGTATTCTGTTCCAGGTCAGTCCTACACTTAACGTGCAAATAACTGCTGAACATTCTCTCTTGCCCCCCCCCCTTTCTTTTAAGAGTGCAATAGTTTTGTGTTTGTGTTTGTGTGTGTGTTTAATTTTAACCACAAAATCTCTTAATGTTGTCAAACAGCATTGGATTAAGTATTAGAATACCCAGATTTATGCCTCGACTTCATTGCTAATGAGCATGGGTGATTCTGATATGGGCCCCTTTCCATATCTTTATTCTAAAATGACTAGTTTGTATTTGGTGATTGCACAGGTATAATTTGCTCCCTTGAACTCTGATTCTCAGGAAATTTCCGTGTCTGGAAATTTCCTTGCCCTTGAATCAGCTGTCCCATTACTGAGGGTCCCTTGAATTGGGGACCTCAGGTTCTGAAAAGCTGCCTCAGTGGAGCCATATGTTGGTCCTGTAAGATCCTTGACAAGGTTTTCCATGGTGAAACCCCTGAAATTGCCATCCTAGGGCCAATAACACCCATGGAGATCAAGCCATCAGGTTTTATAATTAAAATGTGATATAGTCATTGGATTTTGCTATTAATGAAAAAGTAAAGAGGTTGCCATGCTCTGTGGATGTGACACTCAGAGAAGCTCCCAGGAAGCACAGGAGAGGCTGTGCTGTAGAGATTGAGCATTGGTATATTTTGCTACTGCACAGTAAACACCTTGAGTGCGGTGAAATCATACCATATCATCTTAGAATATCTAGTGCCTCGAACAACACCTGTACCAGAGTAAGTGTTCAATGATTATTTGGAGAAAAGAAAAATAAACTTAGAAAAGGACAAAAATGCAACATGATGAAGCATTTTCCCATTTATTGGACTTGTTTTTACAAAGATGCTTATTTTATTAGGTTTGAGTTAGTTGGAGGCAGGGTCTTAGGGTTTAGCATGTGTGCTGCAGGGATGCTGAGGGAAGAAACTGTGGCAGTCAAAGAGAGAAAGGAGGCCAATGATACGTAAAAAGAAACAATTATTTAAGCAGGCTGAATAAACTCTTAGGAAATCTTGGTTAGATCTTACATATAAAGTATTAAATATTAAAAAAAAACAAAATATGTCAAAAGAAGAGAAAGATTGTGAGTAATTAAGATGTCTGAAGAAGCCCTAACCGGTTTGGCTCAGTGGATAGAGCATCGGCCTGCGGACTGAAGGGTCCCAGGTTCGATTCTGGTCAAGGGCATGTACCTTGGCTGTGGGCACATCCCCAGTAGGGGGTATGCAGGAGGCAGCTGATTGATGTTTCTCTCTCATTGATGTTTCTAGCTCTCTATCCCTCTCCCTTCCTCTCCGTAAAAAATCAATAAAATATATATATTTTTAAAAAAGATGACTGATGAATTTTTTTCTTCAGAAAAGACACACAGCCTTGTGGGGTTTTTTTTTTGTCTATGCTTTATGAGCATAATACGGTCCTCTTCTTAAAATCTTTAATAAACATGACTATTAAGACATAGATATTGCATCTTATTAATGAAGAGGTGAAGAAGCAAATTCTTATCCATGCGTATATGTCTGAATTTAACTTTTCATCTTGTGAGATGAGGGACAACCTCATAGAGTTCATCTGCATCAGATGATGATGGTGGTGGTGATGATGATGATGCAGGTGTTGTTGGTGGTAGTGGTGTAGGTGGTGATGGTGGTAATGGTGATAATGAAAAAAAATTATTGCAGTCTTTTATGGATTGCCAACAGAAACTTTCATAGGAATTGGTTGTATGCAACCCTCTCCTCAACTTGTGAAACTAGGGTTACAATTTCCTTTGGAAATGGAGTCCTGAGATTTGCCCAGTCTCATCCATCTAGCAATCAATGGAGCCATAATGGAAACTTGGATCTGTCTGACTCAGAGATCATGTTTATCTAATTTCTCACACTGTCTGCTGAGGGGGCAGTCCCCAGTACATGACTAACCTCCTTCTGTGGGCTCTTTTTTTATTCTTTTTTGTCAAAGTGCTACTTTTTTTCTTAATTTTCTGTGTCAAGTCACAAACAATGTGTCATCCCTGTAGTCACATTTGGCTCCCGTCAGCTCTGTTAAAGAGCCGTGTCATCTGTATGGTTTTCCATTCTATAAGCAACTTGTAGATCTCATACTCCATGCAAGGAACTTGTCTCATCTTCAGTTTTCTCCCATGTTTAACTCAAAGCAATAATAGTTCTGTTTTCATTTACTTCTTCCTGTTGGAAATGTCCATACCATGAGAGCATTGGTGTGAATATTCCCACCATTATACTGTCCCTCTGCTTTGACATAAAATATGTTTCATCAAAAATCAATTACCCTTTTTCTTAAATTCTACATTTGTTTTTGAATTTTATGTCATATGAGTACTGTAGCTGTTACTTGACTCATTGACTGTATCTTACTCCAATGTCAAAGGAATAAGAAAGAATAGTGGAACTGAAAAGTCTGCTAAACCTAGAAAGGTGATAGGATTGATCTCTGACACTCTCTTTCCCCAAGTCCCCAACCCACAACCTTTCACTGTGCACCTTTAGATAACGCAATTCATCTGAATACCAGGATTTTATTCAATAGAGATGGGAGAGAGAAGAGAGAGAGAAGAAGAAGAAGAAGAAGGAGGAGGAGGAGGAGGAGGAGGAGGAGGAGGAGAAGAAGAAGAAGAAGAAGAAGAAGAAGAAGAAGAAGAAGAGAAAAGAAAAGAGAGAGGAGAGAAGAGAGAGAGATATTTAAAAAAAACCCAAAACTGAAAATACTATGAAATCTATTTGTGAATGAAAACTTCATATAAATGATTTACCAAACCAAATTCTCTGTTTTATAATGATTAAATTATATTCCAAAATGTGTGTGTTTTTCTCTTTATTGTAATTGTTAATTTATTTAAGCAACATATTTTCTAATTGTGAAAATTATTTAAACTGAAATCCATTTGGACCAATAGTCCAAACAAGTTTATAAATGACAGACATAGTAATCGGATATTGGTATTAACTTTCTTAAATAAAAACTGTACCTGCTAAACTCCTCTAGAGATTATAAACAAATTTTTTGGAAATGTGCTGGAACCCTGTAAATATAACCCAATATAAGGCATAGAGTTGTATGTAATATAATACTGAAAAACTTATAACTTCACTTAAAAATAGCTATATTCACCCAACTGGTGTGTGTCAGTGGTTGAGCATTGACCCATAAACCAGGAGGTCACCAGTTCAATTTCTGATCAGGGCACATGCTGGGGTTGCTGGCTCAACCCCAAGTAAGTCTCTTCAGGGCAGTAAGCTGAGACAATCGTAATGAAGACCAGAGCTTGTCAAAAATAGCTATATTATTCATGAGAAATAACCATATATACTATGTATACATATAAATACATATATAAAATAGATAGATAGATAGATAGATAGATAGATAGATAGATAGATAGATAAATAGATAGACCCACCCCCATAAAGGCTAGATTATGATTACTTGGAGACCTCTGTCAGAATAACCAGCATAGAAACTATCTTTTCATTGAAATCATCAGTACACTAAAAACATAATAATAAAGGGAAATAAAGAGACTTTTTATCAGTTTGCAGAGAGAGAAGGAAATAGCAACATACTCTAATGAAAGTTAGTTACCAGATGACCTGTAGCATTCTGACTGGAATATTATTCATTGTGAAATCATGTCAAACTCTCTGGACTCAATATCTTCATCTATTAAATTGGTGGGGAGTTGGGGAAGAAATTACAATCAATACTCACTTTAGAAAACTTTAAAATTAAAATTTAAAAAGATGATTGGAACTCCACAGAAATTCCCCAAATCCTGAGTGAAATTAGTAAGCCAAATCACATATTATTTTTATTCTTGTTTCAAGGAAAAAATTAATTAAGCTTCCAAGTTGAAAATAAACTATATTCCAAAGTGCCAAACTTAAGGATAGCTTTTGATTTTACCAAGTAGTATTTAATTTCCAAGGAAAAATGAGTGTGGCTAAGAGGACCAATGTTCCTCAGGACAGGTGCCCAGCTGGTGTAGCTCAGTGGATAGAGCATCAGCCTGCAGACAGAAGGGTCCCAGGTTCGATTCTGGTCAAGGGCATGTACTTTGGTTGCGGGCACATCCCCAGTGGGGGGGTGTGCAGGAGGCAGCTGATCGATGTTTCTCTCTCATCGATGTTTCTACCTCTCTATCCCTCTCCTTTCCTCTCTGTAAAAAAAATCAATAAACTATATTTAAAAAATAAAAATAAAAGGCATAAATATTTGTCAAATGTTAATTAAAAAATAAAAAGGATACCTCAACTCTAACATGACTCATTTAAAGTATATGACAAATATTTACTGATGCTGCTTACCTGCCACCTACTTCATATTCATGATCTCATCTCATCCTCATAGTAATTCTAGGCTTATCTGTGTTTTACAGGTAAGGACATTGAAGATCAGAGATCATAAATCATGTTCTTGGGCATACAACTTGTGGGTAAATGCGTGAAATCATATTCCGGAAGACAGCTCCATCTGGCACCAAGTACAGAATTTATTTCTCTGCACCCCGCTTTTTAAAGGTAAGAACTACAACGTGGTTTGACTATATTTTATTGCTTTGACCATTGTCTCAGCCATTTGTGACTTCAAAGAGGTGATGCTTCCCAAGATCTTTTTAACCTCTTAGGGCTGGGACTCTGATGTGGGCAATGTATTCAGTTCCCCGCTGTCATACACTTCAGACTCTACAATTTTCTGTAGCTTTTATCGTTATCCAATTTTTCCAGCAGATGCCAGTTACATAAGCAGTATCTACAGCCATTGCTCAGCAAATTCTTCCTCAATTTTACAGCCTCAAGTACTTTCCATGTGTCTTACTTATGGTCAATTTTGCAGGAACCATAATGTTGAATTTCGTCCAGAAGAATGTTCATCCACCCCCTTGTACTTCTGTGCTTGAAGTAAACTCACAGCAGTGATGTATTGCGCGTATGTTGGAGTTCCTTCTGGCAGGAAGGATTCAGATGACTTTATTGGAAATATAAAGCTTCACTGAGCTTTTTCCCTCTGAGAGGCTAGCACAATCCTTTTCCTGAGACATTTGGATGCATCCCACTTATAATCCTTCTTCACATAATGGTAGAAAAAAGAGGCTTAACCTAGAAAAATACCGTCAATAAATGTTAGACCTATTTATTGTTGGTTGAGACTAATAGCCCAGTCCCTTGAGCTATCTCATGAATTTTTAGCACATAACTTTATGCACCATTGCTATGGCTCAAAAAGAAGGAGCTAGTGAATAGTGAGTGTTGTATTGTCTTCCATTGTTCCACTCAACTACTAATTTTCTCCCATGGTATGTGTAAATGTATTATTGAATCTACTTTTGAATTAATATTTGAACCCAGTCTTATATCATATCCTACCATACTCTTAATATCTCAGCAGCAACTTTTATTGTTTTTCATTCTTTTGTTTCTGTTTTTTTTTTCCCTTGTATTTTGGCCTTTTCTTTATCCTGTCTCTAGCATTATAATCCCCTGAATCTAATTGACTAGGCCTCTTTCTTCCTGTTTACTTATTCTTATTAGAGAAGCTTTCCTGAGTGTGTGTGTGTGTGTGTGTGTGTGTGTGTGTGTGTTTTCTCAGGGTGGCAAGTAGGGGATACACAAAAATTTTACAGAATTATTTTCCATAGATGTTCTTCTTTCTTTTTCTCTATAACAAAAGTTGGTTGATAATCTTATTTCCATAGACACAGCCAAAATTGAAAACAGGAAATATTATAAAACGGGTTATTTGCAACATCATATTATACAGACAGATTTTAAAAAGCAAAGATCACTCCCTACTCTTAAGGAGGAGTATAGGTTAAAGTGTTTTGATGACATCCAATTAGTGGACTCAGTGATAGTTTCATGGGAGGCCAAGTCAGTGTTGATAGAAAATTATTTGATCACTGCCTATCACTTAAGCAAGTTGGAGATTGTTTTGAAATTCAATGGGGCTATGCTAGCCAATATGTTATTGCCAAATAAAATTCAGGAACCTTGACAAATTCAAATTTCAGATAACAAAAAATATTTTCTGTATAAATATATACTTTCCATATTTTCATAGGATGTACTAAAATGTCATTTGTTGTTTATCTGAAATGAAAATTTAACTGGGTATTGTATATTTTTATTTGTCAAATCTGGTGACTAATAACACCTTTAATGGTTCTAATCTTTTCCTCTTCAAGATATAACCTGGGAACTGAGGCAATTGAGACAATTAAAAAAATAATTTCAAGCTCCCATTATAATATATCTAAGTAATTCACAACATCCTCCCTTTCTGACATGTGCGTTTTGTCTATAGTATGGCATTTTGGTTATTGGTAACAAATTAGCCAAAAATATTCTTATAAGAATAGAGAAATTTAATGTAAAGAAACTGAAGTGACTTACAAAATCAAAAGTATGGCTGTAAGTGCAGCATGTGGGAAGAAGGGTCACCAGGACAGCATGGGAATCTCCAAGTTCTACAGTTACCTGTTCAGTTGCTCTGCTCAGTGGTATTCAGTCCCTGTGAGTTCTCTAGTTCCAAGTTCTGAGAGTACATAATTAGACCACTTTGGGTCACATTTCTGTTCCTCTGGACAGTGCAGTGAATCTGTCTGACAAAAAAGAAATTTGGGGAAGGCCCAGCAGGCATGGTTCAGTGGTTGAGCACATGCCCAGGTTGTAGGCTCAATCCCCAGTAGGGGGGATGCAGGAAGCAGCTGATCAGTGATTCTCCCTCATCATTGATGTTTCTATCTCTCTCCCCCTCTCCCTTCTTCTCTGAAATCAATAAAATATTAAAAAATAAAATCAGGGAAGTTTGGTAGGCAAATAAGTACAGAAGTTACTATAACATAGATTAAATGCATGGAAACACCCACCCTGTGCCATTCTCATCTGAAAGGAGCTAGTAGAAGTGCATTTAACCCTCTGCTAATGGAAAATGCAAAATAATGACAGCATCCCAATGGTTGCCTCATTCTCAGCATATTTTGAAAGGTTTAACATTTAATCCCTAAGAATACACCAGGGCACTTCATATACTTCAGAATTAGAGTTGAGGAACAGTGGGGAAACATTTTAAGTGAAAATATGAATCCTTTATACCACCCTTTCAAGTAAAGATGATCCAAAGATTAAGAAGGGTAGAACATAAATACAATACAGTGATTAAAAATACAGGATTAAATTAGCTTTATTTTACCTTTGTTTTTTTTTCTTTTTGTTGTTGTTCGTTTCTGAATAATTTGCTCTAACATCAGAACAGAGCACCTTATCTATGGCTCTTAGCTTACCCCAGAAATTGTAGAAGCCTTTAAGCAATAAACCAGCAGATTATGTATTAAAAGTAGCATGAGCCTGGTTGGTCTGGCTCAATTGGTTGAGCATCATCCCTTGCACCAGAAGGTGGCAGGATTGATTCCTGGTCAGGGCATATGCCAGGTTATGGCTCAATCCCCAGTAGGGGGGCATGCAGGAGGCAGCAATCAGCTTCTCTCTCATTGATGTTTCTATTTCTCTCTCCTTCTCCCTTACTGTTCCTGAAATCAATAACAACACATTTTAGAGGAAAAAGGTAGCATGATT
>NW_006295183.1:3175106-3179268 GCF_000327345.1 Myotis davidii | reverse complement strand
CCAAGAGAGTTAGTCACGATTCGATTCCCGATCAGGGTACATGTCTCCAGGTGTCGGGCTCCATCCCCAGCGTGGGGCCTGCAGGAGGCACCAAATCAACGATTCTCTCTCATCATTGATGTTTCTCTCTCTCTCTCCCCCTCTCCCTTCTTCTCTGAAATCAATAAAATATTAAAAAATAAAATCAGGGAAGTTTGGTAGGCAAATAAGTACAGAAGTTACTATAACATAGATTAAATCCATGGAAACACCCACCCTGTGCCATTCTCATCTGAAAGGAGCTAGTAGAAGTGCATTTAACCCTCTGCTAATGGAAAATGCAAAATAATGACAGCATCCCAATGGTTGCCTCATTCTCAGCATATTTTGAAAGGTTTAACATTTAATCCCTAAGAATACACCAGGGTACTTCATATACTTCACAATTAGAGTTGAGGAACAGTGGGGAAACATTTTAAGTAAAAATATGAATCCTTTATACCACCCTCTCAAGTAAAGATGATCCAAAGATTAAGCAGGGTAGAACATAAATACAATACAGTGATTAAGAATACAAGATTAAATTAGCTTGATTTTACCTTTGTTTTTTCTTTTTGTTGTTGTTTGTTTCTGAATAATTTGCTCTAACATCAGAGCAAAGCACCTTATCTATGGCTCTTAGCTTACCCCAGAAATTGTAGAAGCCTTTAAGCAATAAACCAGCAGATTATGTATTAAAAGTAGCATGAGCCTGGTTGGTCTGCCTCAATTGGTTGAGCATCATCCCTTGCACCAGAAGGTGGCAGGATTGATTCCTGGTCAGGGCATATGCCAGGTTATGGCTCAATCCCCAGTAGGGGGGCATGCAGGAGGCAGCAATCAGTTTCTCTCTCATTGATGTTTCTATTTCTCTCTCCTTCTCCCTTACTGTTCCTGAAATCAATAACAACACATTTTAGAGGAAAAAGGTAGCATGATTACAGAACAACTGTCAACAGGTCTAGTCTTGAATTCTGTTTCTGTATTTTGCGTCCCATGAAACTTTGGCTAGATCTCTCTGATCTTCAGTTTCTTAGTCTGAAATAGGGGCACACTAAAACTGAACTGGTGATTGTGAGGATTAAGGAAAATGGTGTTTGTGGAAGATTCTAAGACAGGACCTCCCAAAGATTAAAATAAAACAAACAAGCAGAAAACTATGTAGTGGTTTTACTCCTGGTAATATTCAAATGGCTCCAATCAAACTTTCACATAACAACAAACTTTGGACATAATAAATAATTCCAACTCAAGGCACTGGAGAGCAAACTGAAGCAGGAAGATAAGAAAGGAGAACTGGCATTTTGAAAAAGAGAACAGCACTGAATCAGTTTTGCATTTTTATAGCTTTTAATACGAATAGCATACTGAAGTCTGAAACTCCGGGGTGGCCAAAGTTGGATAGCAAAACTGGTGGCAAATATTTGGATGACCTCTAAAGTAAGTTTTAAAGAAATGAACTAAAATTTTAACTGCTCCCCTCTTGCAGGAAAGATAAGTTTATGTTTAACCCAAGTTAATCATCTACCATAAAACAATATTCTTTACAGGCCCTCTACAAAATATTGTTTTAACGATATTTCAGATGTGATCCCAAGTTACTCAAAACACAAATTAATAAGAAACTAAAAACACTTTTCAAGAGAAAACAATCAATGGAGATTGAACCTGAGATGATCCAGACAAGGGTTTTATAGGAACTATTATAACTAAGCTCAAGAATGTAAATGAAAATGTATCTATAATGAACAAAAAGATAGGAAGTCCTTGCAGAAAAATATACAGGGTGGGGAAAAAGTAGGCGTATAGTTGTGAGTACATGAAATACAGAGTTTATTCTTATTCTTATTAATTAATTATTGTATATTTTCCATATGAACACTATCAACCTACTTTTGCCCAACCCTGTAAATGATAAAATACAACTACACAAATAGTGTAGAACTATGTCCATCCCAGATTGTGTTCATCAAGCAAATCTTCTATAGGAAAGATTTCACATACTCACATGCTAATAGGAGCCAGGCTGGAAACATAAATGAATGACATGCTCAAGGTTCAACACAGTAGGTATTGATAGGGCTTATGGTGAACTATAAAATACTGCCTCTTTATGAAGGAAATATTTACTATTTGATTTCAGACAATTGTTGCCTTCAGTAGGGATTGCTAAGCATTTTCTATAAAGGGCTACATAGTATTATAGGATTTGTGATCCATGTGGTCTCTGTTATAACTACTCACTCAACTATGTTATTATACTGTAAAAACAGTCATAAATAATATATAACTGAATGGCTGTGATTATGTTCCAATAACACTTTATGTGCAGAACATGGGATGGGTCAGATTTGGCCTGGGGGACATGGTTCGCAGAATTTTGTCTTAGAGAAGAAATTTGGGTTCAGGGTTGCTTGACAGTATCTCTTTCTAGAAAAGCTGGACCATCAGATCTAGAGCAAATATGCTAAAGTCCTGAAAGATAAGTAATTATTTTCTAGTTAGCAGAAAGGAGAATTGAATATTAGTCTGTGCAAAGGTACAATGTTGTGAGAGATGGGAATACATGGACAGTGCAAGTAATTTGGTTTTGGTGAAGAAAGGAAATTGCCAAAGGTAAAAACAAAAAAACAGAGGGAGTGTAATGCAAATAATAAATAACACCCTTTTGTTTTTCCCCTGAATTAGACAACTAAGACAGGCAAAGAATATATTCAGATGGATTCCTACATATTAATATTATGTCCAGTCAATGCCATATTGGAGGACTTAACTAAAAATGCAAACAACATTGAGATTTTAATATTTCTTTCACTTGTATCACCTGGACAACCCCCTTCACACCACAGCACACCACACCACCCCCACCCCCCGCCACCCACACACACATTAATCCAGGCTTTGGGTTATTTGTAATGTTGAGCAGAAACCCTGGGATCTCCATCTCCCGGTTGTCACGGAGAGCAGGAGCACAGCTGACAACCAAATGTCCTGCCTTAGGAAATTGAATTGACTATCTCCACCCAACAGAGGATGGTGAACCAGTGACTATACCTACCGATTCTCTGTCTCCTTAGAGAGAACTAACAGGTGAAACTAGAGGAGAGAGCTGTTCAGGGAAAAATCTTTCTTTCACACTACAGGAGACAGGAACATCCCTCCTCCCAAGTGCATGGGGATACAAATATGAAATCTCTTAAGTATACTGAAGAATTTATTCCTTGCTATGCTCAACATAAAAATAATCCTGAGGTAGAAAAATCAATTATGCTAAAATGATTTATATTGTTAACATTTTATTGCATGGACCTCATGACTTTGTTTTAAGTATGCTAATGCAATCCACATTACTAAACATTTGTTCAGGCTGTGTCATGATTAGAAAATGCCATACAAAAATTCCACCCCATTTAAACGATGTAAAGGCCAGCAAAACCATCATAAAAGATCTAACAGTTACTCTTCTCTTAGATGTCCATTGAAAGTCCCCGAGGGAAGCCTTTCATGCAGTGCTTCACATTAAAAGCTAGTCTTCAATAGTGTGTTTGCCTCTGAGCCACTGCAAATAAATTCCTAAAAAGTGGGCCATGCATCTTAATCAGACATTGTCTGTTACCAAATGGGCTCAGTCCCTCATTTCTACCATTTGCCCTGGATTCCAGAAGGATTTTCTTCATCTATTCCCAACAGTCTGTGATTGAAATTCTGGAGCACTGCAGTTAATCACATCATAAATGATTGGAGTTTTTCTTTTTTTACTAGATTAAAAATGCCTCTGCCTTTCAGCAAATTTTGGTTTTGAGTTTCCCTCAAACTTCCCAGCTTTCCACATCCATGCCTTCATGTCACCAGATACATAAACGCAAAATTGAAATCACGTCTCTATCTTTGACAGTAGGCAACAAAGGCATTATTATGAAAACAATGCCCTGTCTGCCATACAGGAAATGACAGCATAAGTGCACTAGTGCTTGTACATTTACTTGTTCATTTTTTCATTCATGAAACAGTTTTTCAGTGTTTAAAACATACCAGAAGGTGAGAGTGTAGGTGGTAAGATAGCCATGCAAACAAACAACAATGTAGCACATACTACGCATCACAATATTACCTATAAAAAGTGTGATTTTTCTAATAATAATGA
>NW_006295183.1:3173756-3174917 GCF_000327345.1 Myotis davidii | reverse complement strand
CTACTCATGTTCTTGAAACCACTCCTGCACAATACGAGCACCGTGGCATGGCGCATTGTCTTGTTGGAAGGAGCCATCTCCATTGGGATACACCATCAACATGATAGGATGAACTTGATCAGCAACGATACTTAGGTATGTTGTGCTATTCAGACGTTGTTCCACACGAATTAAAGGGCCCAAATCATGCCAGAAAAACATGCCCCAAACCATAACACCGCCCCCACCAGCTTGAAGGGTTCTACTCATGTATGTGGGCGCATGCTTTCATGCTGTTTCCCCCAAATTCTCACTCTTTCATCTGCATGATGCAACTGGAAACATGATTCATCGGACCACATGACTTTTTTCCAATGCTCGACTATAAAATCCTTGTGTCCCTATGCGAATTGGAGACGTTTTATCTCAGTAACTGCAGACAGCAAAGATGTTCGAACAGGCTTTCAGCTTCCATACGCCACACGATGCAGTGTACAGCTAATTTGCCTACAAATGTCAGGTGGTCATAATAATCTGGCCACTCAGTGTATATTCTAATGTTACCTAGGAATACTACTTCTACATTTCTTTATCAAATATATATTAGGCATTTAGAATGTGGGAGGCATACTGCTAAACTCTATAGATGAAATAATGAATAAGACATAAAGGCATTTTTTCCTTTCCTCATAATCTCAGTGGTTCTAATTGTTTTTGTTTTTTATCACACACTGAACTGCAAGGTCTTTATTTAAATGTTAACACAAATACATGTATATTTATTTTATTTATGAAGAATGTATATATAAATACATTGCAATATAAAACGTACTCCAAATGCAATACGAGATGAGATAGAATAGTCTTTAAAATATAATTTTATTTATTAACATTATAAAAGTTTTGGTCTCACTTAATTATATAATATGAATAATATGACAAATATATTTACACAGGTAATTTTGTAATACCACTTTCACAGTTAGTAACATTTTGGTGAAAACAAATGTGTTCATATATGTGTAATTATTTTTAATTTTTTTATTTATCTAGCAATATCAATAGTTTATTTTAAAATCTATTGAATTTTGAAAGTATTTATTAAAATAAAACTATTTTTCCTGGGTTTATTTCTTTTTTCTATCTTTTTGGATTTTTGGTAATGTATACATATGAGCTTTA
>NW_006295183.1:3166192-3171706 GCF_000327345.1 Myotis davidii | reverse complement strand
GAGAGGCTGGGAGGCATACTGCTAAACTCTATAGATGAAATAATTAATAAGACATAAAGGCATTTTTTCCTTTCCTCATAATCTCAGTGGTTCTAATTGTTTTTGTTTTTTATCACACACTGAACTGCAAGGTCTTTATTTAAATGTTAACACAAATACATGTATATTTATTTTATTTATGAAGAATGTATATATAAATACATTGCAATATAAAACGTACTCCAAATGCAATACGAGATGAGATAGAATAGTCTTTAAAATATAATTTTATTTATTAACATTATAAAAGTTTTGGTCTCACTTAATTATATAATATGACAAATATATTTACACAGGTAATTTTGTAATACCACTTTCACAGTTAGTAACATTTTGGTGAAAACAAATGTGTTCATATATGTGTAATTATTTTTAATTTTTTTATTTATCTAGCAATATCAATAGTTTATTTTAAAATCTATTGAATTTTGAAAGTATTTATTAAAATAAAACTATTTTTCCTGGGTTTATTTCTTTTTTCTATCTTTTTGGATTTTTGGTAATGTATACATATGAGCTTTAGCAGATAACACATATTTAAAAGAACAAAAAGCTCATAATTATGGGAGCACTTTTAAACATCTGGTGTTAATTCCCTTTCCCCAGCCAGAATTTCTTTCTAAAAGCACTGCATTTCTCACTTATTGTCTAAAATATCACCTTTATTTGAAGAGACCTTGAAACGCTCCAAGGAGGCCCAAAGGGTGCCCTGTTTTGGCCTCAGCATCTCCATAGCCTTGGGTAGGGCTGTAACATCCACACCCCAGGGAGAGGGGAAATTGTCACGTGACCTAGAACAGAGCCTTTGAGGAAATCTGTGACATTGGAAAAGGAGAGGTACAGGGACACAGAACTGTCCAAGCAGAAAGGATTATCTGTGATGATGTGGGAAAGCAGTTTCCAGAAATTACACACTCTAGGGTAGAGCTTTGACCTGAGCAGTAAAACAAACGGAAGGGAACAGAGCAATCCTGGGAAAGTGAGATCCCCACACAGCAGAAAATGCTCCCCTTGAGGACTCAGGGAGCTGCATTCTCCATGCTGAAATGACGGAGCAGGTCCTCAGGTTGTACTCCAATGTGCAAGTTGATCTCTGCACCCAGAAATAGACACAAGGCATCAGTTTCTCCAGGACATCTTCACTGTGCACATGCTTAGTGGATTGTCCCATCTCTGCTCCCAGGACAGCCACATCTCTGCCCTCACTGCCTCACATGGCAACTACCTGCTCATGTCTGTTACCAGGTCAATGAAGAGTTACCTGAAGGCTGAATCTCATATAACTCTCACCAACTCCACCCCCTTAAGAAAGAAGGAACTCTAAAAGTGTTTATGGGATAGGTGATTAAGTATGTTTCGTTGATAATTAGGATTTTGAATGGTTGAATATAGAATATTCTTCTTAGAGATAATCAACGGTGAGAGTACTTTATCATTGATGACTTTTAGCCACAAGTGACCCCCTCTTAACAGCAGACTCACTCACACAAGCTTGCAGAAAAAGAACATTTCTATTTGCTCACCCAGCAGACAAGCCCAGGTTGAGGCTGTGACTTGGTGTGGGGGTTCTTATAACACCATCAGATCCAGTTTCTCTGTTTCCCATTTACCGTTTTTCAAGTTGCTTTTATTTTCCTATCCTTGTGGAAAGATGGCTAGAGAAGCACCAATATTACAAGCTCATGAGGAAATCTGGTGAGAAAGACTCTCTTCAGGGAGCACAGAGAATCGGATTTGATGGTTTGATGGTTGCGTGTCCCCGGTTCCCCCTGAACCAGTCACTGTGGCAGCAATAGTTACCTCAATAGCAGAATGAATGCAGATGAGGGAACAGACCTAGTAGCCCCTTAGGGCTAGAGACACAGCAACATTTCCAAACCGGTACACCCTTAGAACCCTTAAGGTTTTCGTCATTTTTAAAATTCTTTCAACTTTCTGCAGTTGTGGGTGTTTTCCACTAATGATGTTTTTCTGCCAACTTTGCCATATGTTGATCTTCTCTAACAACCACTGTGAAGGGAAGGAGAGCGAAGGGGGGCAGCGGGACCATTTAAACCCACGTCCGCGGAAATGGGGGTTTTTACTGCCACTCAGCTGACACTGACACGTGTTGTAAAATTCCTTTCTGACACGGAGGGATCGTTTTGACAATTTTCAAAGCCAGAGTAATTTTTATGACTTCAATGGCTATTATTTCCAGAACCCGTTATTAGGTGAACCTATCTGTATCTCTTTTGACAGAAAAGCCCACTTTTTATCTGATTATCTCAAACTTTATGTACTTACACACTGACAAACTTTTATGAACTCCAGCCTTGAAATAATCCCCAGCTTTACTAGTAATAATTCTTTAAGGTAACCAGTGTCAACATAGATGTTGCAACCCTTTTCCAACCGAGTACTTTCATTCTCTGTCTCCCTTCTCGGTTCCACGCAAGCCAGGCGTGGTTCCTCATAGTGTTGACATAGCTCTGCTGTTTGCCTTCATGTATTCACTGGGCTCATCTCGGGGTTTCTATATTTGCAATATTTAGAGATGCCCCTTAGAAAGCATTGTATCTGGTTCTGATAGACTTGGGTTCTATTTCCCTCTCTGTGATTGTTTGCACCTTCTCTGAACCCTCAGTGTTCAAAACATAAACTGAGAATGATGATACATACTGAAACAGTCAGAATAGAATTGGTTTTGCTGCAGTAACAACTCGAAAATCTGCAGTGACTTAGAGTAACAGATGCGAATCACTTGTTCCCACCACACGTCCATCGTAGTTTGCCTGGGAATCTGTTCCATGTTGCTTTTATTCTGAGAACCGGGCTGGTGGAACAGCCTCCATCTAGATTTATTGAAGGGAAATAGAACAGGGAAAATAGCGTGCTTGCTCTTAAAGCTCCAACCCAGAAGTGCAGGGGGCTTTTCTGCTCCTATTTCCTTGGCTAAAGCGAAGCACAGAACTGAAGCTATCATTACGAGAGAAATGTCCTAAGCATGCCCTTGGGAGAACTAAAAGTATTGGGTGAATAACAGTACTGAGTCAGCTATCTCTCTTAAAGTATTTTTAATATAAATTTAATTTTAACTTAAAGGACTGCCAAATAGTGGACCTTCTGATTTATGAACCCTTAGAACATATGTTTCTGAGGACTCATTTCCTTCTTGAGATTGGGGTAATGACTTTTAGCTTGCTAGTATCAGAAATCACCATTTTTTAATGTTCAGCTTCCAAAATAGATGTCAAACATTTTTTTTCTTTCCTCTCCATCCTCATGAAACAACCATCTACCGGAAGAGTTTCTACAATGGCATTCTCACTGGGCACCTATGTACACTCTTGTCCCCTCCCATTAATCTATCCTCCATACAGTAGCCATAGGAACCATTTCTGAATTGCAAATCTGATTATATCATTTTCTTGCTTGAAAGCCACTAATGACTTCCAATTTTTTTTTAGAATAACTTTAAAAGTAGTTAATTTGGGTTATGTAACTCTGAGTAATCTGGTGCCTGCTTTTCCCACAGGTATCCCTTCAAGTCACTAGACTATCTCTCAGCAAAATGCCAACCATGCTGGCCTTCCCTTTGTTTCTCAAACTCAGCCAGCTTCTTTCTATTTCTGGGGCATTGCCTGTTTCCTTCCTTCTGCAGGGGTGGCTTTAGCCAGACTCTTCTGGATTACTCTTCACCATCAAAGTTTCATCTTGAAGAGGAGGAATGAGTAAACACATTAGTGTTTCATTGGACCCTGAACATTTATTCTGGAGCACTTATACAACTGAGTACAGCTGCGATGACATGTTTATCTACATCCCTTCATAGGTTTATTCCTCACTGCTGCCCTTGCCCCTGTTTAATGGACATATCTTTGGTCCATTTTCAGTCCTCACTTGCTCATGGAGTGTCCCGCATTTATTAAGTATTCCATATTTGTTGTCTAAATGGGTGAATAAATGAAGAAAAATGAAAGAGTGCGTATCATGATGTATTTCAAGGTCTTCTTTAATGTAAAAGAAAATGTGGGAATATAAGGAAGAACTATAGTTATATAAATTATAATTTTAAGATAAAACAGGTTGTGTTTTACATAAGACATTTTAACTTATTTTTTAAAATGTTCAAATCTTTCTAAAGATAAGGGGAAGATAACTAGGGAGCATGGCTTTGCATTTTTCTCATGAATTAAGATGTTAAAACATTTTTTCCTTTTGTAGAAGAAGGAATGGAAGTGTTATTTTATTTTTTAGAATGTCCTAAATGTAAGAAAGAAATTATAGAATTTTACTTTTCTTTTCTGAAACAGCAGATATATATAGTTGAAATACTAAAAAAAATTTTATTTGTTATTTACTATGTTCTAAGTGATTTTTGTTATTGTTTTGAGACCCAACTTCAATATTTGTAGTGTGAGTGTTTTAGCCTCTCCCCTGCCACACACACACACACACACACACACACACACACACACCATTAAGCAATTTAATTCAAATTATGACACTGCCTACCCAGAGGCAGAGGCAGAGGAAGATTCCATAAATTAAGCATTGAGTCCTGCAAGATTAATCTGCATACTTCAATCACCTGTATTTCTAACCAATTGGCTATAAACCAGAGGTTCGTATGATCCCCTCCATGGGTTCAATTAATTTGTTAGAATGTTACCAGATCAGTATTATGGACTGGCCTTGCCCCAGGATGTCCAGACCTCCAGACTCTGGGCTCACATAGGAAAGAATTGAGTGAGTCTGAGTGAGAGTGAAAGTGAGTTTTATTCAGGTAGAGACAGAGAGGCTAGGACACAGCTCTGTGAGAGGAGCAAAAGTGCACATGGAGTGGACAAGGGTGAACGTGTGAGTTATTCCTGTGGTCAGTCAGTTCTTGGGGTTTTATGTGTTTCCAAGGGTGGGTGTTTTCTGAACTTTGTGGAGCCAAATTCTGACTCCCCCTTCTGGTGGGGGGCAGGGGGGTGGGAAGTCTTGTTCTTAATATGGTCCCTTCTAGAAGTGTCATGGCATTTTTCCCTCATGGCCCCCCTTCCACTTGGGGAATCAGTTTTCATTATGATGGCATAAAATGAGCTTTGGGATGATCTTATGTCAGTTTTTCTTCATCTTGGATAGATCTCATTTCAGCCAGTCTTTGTTGCTGCTGACTTCTGTGGCCACGTCAAGAATTTCCTGTCATAAGCCATCTTCCCTTTGATCATGCTTGGGAGCTCTGATTAGAAGACCTAGAGGCTGATTGGCCTATGAAGTCCACTCCTACGGCCTCATTGCGCTTGTCTGGAGCTTTCCCTAACTCCTTTCTATCCTGCCTTAGTCACAGCTTACAGAACTCAGGAAACCCATTTACCCACTAGTTAACTGGTTTACTATAAAGGGCTATAACTCAGGAACAGTGGGATGGAAGAAATGCAGCATGGGGCAAGGTCTGAGGAAAGTACAGGAAACTTCCATGCCCCCTCCAACATGCCAGTCTCCCAG
>NW_006295183.1:3141157-3165549 GCF_000327345.1 Myotis davidii | reverse complement strand
CTTCCTTCCTTCCTTCCTTCCTTCCACAAATATTTGTTGCATCTCTGTTGGATTCCTGATTCTGCCATAGACTCTAAAGGGAACCAGTGAATAAAAATGCTCTCGTTTCTGCTTCTTGTGTAATTTTTAATGGAGAATGAAAGAGCACATGATAAACATATTATTTCTGGTTTTTTAAATGAAAACTCTTGATGATACATATAGTTATATACATACATATATATATTTAAATGTTTATATGATTTTGTCTCAAGTATTATAACCACATATAAATTCTTGACATTTAAAATCTCTTGACTTTTCAAGGATTTCTATTTTGTCTTTGTACTTTTTAACCATAACGCATTTTTAAAGTATTTAAACTTTTTGCATGTTGTTTCCTGTGAAAAGACTACTTATTTATTCTCTGGAAATATTAAGAGATTAAAAAAACTTGGTATTAGGTGGGAGAGATAACCATTTACAATATTGTGTGAAAGTAAGGATCAATAAGACCAGGGGAAAAATAACACTTAGAAAAGGGTTTTAAAGAAAGATTAGTTACTACCAAGTAAACTTGCCTATAAAAGACCAATGGTAAATGGTTTATATAAAAGGACATCATTGAACTATTTAATGACTTGGAAAAGAAAATTGGGAAGTTCTTAGTAAATCCTATAGTCATTGTACTTTCTATCCTACTTCATCTTTCTCTGAAACATAGCAAATCTGAAAAACTATTCTAAAAGCATCACCCACTTATTGTTGTTAGTTTTTCCAGATTCTCTTATCTTTTGACCCTATGCCCTATGCTCTTACCATGGCTGCCCCAGCACATGCTTGGTCTTCTGCCCACTGTAGCTTACAAATTTCTACTCAAGGAATTTCTGGGTAATAACTCATTCCTCTCCTCATTTGGCTCTCTGTGTGGGGGACTCCCCCCTTCCAAGTTCCTCTGAGAAGATTGTGCAATGGTAATTAGAGGAGTAAATATGCTAAGTATATTTTTGGCAGAGAAGGAAGCTGCCAGATAAACAAAGCAGCCCAGGTGTAACAGAAGACGGGAAGTAGATACTGCAAGAGAGGCTGCTGGCTTTGCTTCCCAGAAGAATTTTAATTCTGCTCCAAACCTTTTTGTATACCTAGACAGTGACATTCACAGTGCTTTGGAGAATTTAATTGGAGCAATTGCCTTAAAGTGAGAGTGGTTCAAAAGAATCACAAAGAGAAGCAAGTTTAAATGGGAGAAGCAGAACCATGCTGGTGCAACTCAATTACCTGAAAACATAGATTCAAGACTAATATGGTCTTCAGTTCTTCCACAAACAGTGGCTGCTAAGAAATTCACATTACATGTAACTACCCACAAATGCTAAAATTGGGGTTAATATTTTAAAATGTAAACTCAAAAGTTAATGCACAAAAAGGGTGAGAAGGTTAAGATTAGATCAGATATCTTATTGGATTTGAAAATGGATTTAAATATGTCCAGAGAGAAGCACCTCATCTATCCATCCCCTCATGTCCTCTTTGAGTCAGGATTTGGTAGTCTTCATCCTTTTAAAGCCCTGAATGGGTACCTGTTATTATGCACCTTTTTCTAGGAACACCCGTGTTTTCTTACCATGTGACTTACCATGCGAGTCAGGGATTCTTACCAATCCCTGACTCAAAGATCAGCAGATAATTCAAATTAAACTAATCGGTAGTTCCCTGGATATTTAAAATTGATGAAAATACCAACTCAGTCAGCCCCAAATATGATGAACTGGGGAGCTGTAATCTTGGGATCTTTGCCATGTGATAACGTGTGTATAGGTGCTGGTAGGGTATGGAGGGTGGGGCGGAGAGAAGTTTAATTCAGTGATTTGAGCGATAGATCACACAGAGAATGCAGTAAGATAGAAATGGGGAGAGAGACCTGGTGGTGTTTTTATCCCAGGACCCAGGGTTTTTTAAAAAATTAAACTGGGATCTTGCCATAGGGCTCTCTGAGACACTTGAGTGCCTTTACAGAAAACTTCAATCATTTATTTAAAAAATATTCCACATGTTTTTGAAATTGTATTCTTTCATGATGTTGAATAAGCCAAAAGCATAGAGGTGTCTAAAGTAATTTCTGATTCTACCTCACTGCATTTCAATCAGGTGGTCTAAATAAATATATGTCTTAAAGGAGTTGGCTTTCTCTTATCTGAACCACAGAGAATGCTAATTCATATATCCTTGCACAAAGCATACACTCATTTAGTATTTGAGAAACATTGAATGAATGAATAAAAACAAGTGAAGGATTAATATGATAAAACGTATGCCACATGTTTTAAATGTGATAATGAGTGCAGTGCGAAGAAACAGGGATAGTAAAAAGAATATTCATCTGAAAGACATTCCATCAGTCAAGATAAGGGAGAAGAAAGGCCATGGCAAACAAAGATGGTTTAGCCCCGCTGGCAAGGCTCAGTGGTTGGGCATCAACCTATGAACCAGGAGGTTGCGGTTTGATTCTGGTCAGGCCGCATGCCCGGATTGTGGCTGGATCCCCAGTGTGGGGCATGCAGGAAGCAGCCGATCAATGATTCTCTCTCATCATTGATGTTACCATCTCTCTCTCTCCCTCTCCCTCCCTCTCTAAAATTAATTAAAAATATATATTTTTTAAAAAGGCAGTTTAAAGGGAGGGTGAGATTCAGATGGAAACATGGTAGAATACAAGACTAAGTAAGTTTGGGGGTCTGATGTTTAGGATTAAAGGGGAAACAAGTGATGGTCTAGGGGCGTGGAGATGATGGGGTCATAGTTGTGTCTCAGGTCCATTCTGGAATCTGTGTCTAACATGGTATCTTGAACCAAGAGTTAAAGATACCAAACTAGTTAAGATGCTCTTTTAATTGTTCTCCTATAACCTGCTCAGGCTCTGAGCTAGCACCAAGAAATCAGATGAACAAATCTCTTTAGAAGAGGCAGTAAGAGAAACTGGAACAGAAGGTGGAGAGAAAGGGAGAGCGTAGCTTAGTAGAGGATTCTGGAGTCTTATGATTGAGTTGTCAGTCCATTGTGAAAATCTCAGAAGCCAAAAGAAATACCATTTTTAAAGAAATATATGTAACTTGTAAGATCTGTTTTAAGCAGATGGAATGTGAGATGTCATAGTGGAAGATAGCAGGAACCCATACATAATGTTTGATATAATGTTGTTGAAATATCACTTGATAACTAGTATTGATTCAATTCTAGTATTGAATAAATTAGAGAGCCCCTAATTATTTGACTATTTTCCAAGATAGCGTAAATCTGGTACCTTTCTATGGAATATATTCCTGAGTTTCAGAAATACATATATGTCTCACTTAGGTTTATTTTTACTGAAGCTTGATATCAAATCTAGAAATTTCCTCATTGTAACAATGTCATTTACCTCTGAAATAACACAGAGCCTTCATTTTTATTCTAAAGGAGTTAAGTGTATGCGTCTGGAGAGAGATATTTTTAGAAGGGCTCTCTACAGTCATTTCTTGGATGAATAAACAAAATACCAGACCTGGAGGAGAAGAGAGCTACATAATGTATAGTGTGACTCTGAGTCTAACACACAGTTGAGCTTTAGGAAATGCTTCCTGTGAGATATATCCTCCCCTCAATCTCAGTCCTAGCCTCACCTGGAGCCACAGCAAGACAAGTCAGTGCACCCTCAGGTTACTCACTGTGTTGTTGTAGGAAAACACACAAACACAAATACTCCTTTTCTATGTACAGAACTTTACCTCTTTCAATATGTTTGTATTTAATTCACCTTCTTTTTCAACCCTCCTCTCCCCAAATGCCCTTTGGCAAGAATATTAATGAATTAGGCATCATTAAAATAAGAATTACAAAAAAGAAGATGAAGAAGGGAGCTTGTATCTCACAATGTACATTTCACTTGGAAAACCCCTTTTGAAAAAATAGATTTTTATCTATTTCAGAGAGGGAGGGAGGGAGAGAGGGAGAGAGAGAGAGAGAGAGAGAGAAATATCAACAATGAGAGAGAATCGGCTGCCTCCTGCATGCCCCATACTGGTTATCGAGGCCACAACCCAGGCATGTGCCCTGACCAGGAATTGAGCTGTGACAGTCGACGCTCAATCACTGAGCATGCTGGCTGGACCAGAAAACCCTTTTAACCACCTCTCTCTTTTCTGTATATCCCTTCCTCTAAGCCACTATGTCTCCCATATATATTATCTTCTAGTATCTACTGTAGCTTTCCTCTCTCCAAAAATTCCCCATCTCTCTCACATGCAAAATAAAGTAACTCTCCCCATTTCTATTGGCAGATTGCCTGTATTCACTCACAATTTTAAGAGTGTGGTATTGACCATTAGTCACACTCTAGGTTCAGTTAACAGGGTTAATATGGAATTGCAGAATGTGTGACTGAGAAACCAATGGTGTCAAATAAAATAAATGTTCTAATTCCTGAGTTTTTAATAGCATGGATTTACTTTAATGTACTCATCTTCTACATCATGCCCAAGCTAACAGCTTTATAAAATAGAACAGACTTGCGCTGGACTGGACAGTGCTGCACAGTTGGTTGGGTGCTGTCCCATTCACCAAAAGGCTGCTGGTTTGATTCTGGGTCAGGGTACATGCCTGGGTTTCCAGCTGGATCCCTGATAGGGGACATGCAGGAGGCCGCTGATTGATGTTTTGCTCTCACATCAATGTTTCTCTCTCTTTCACTCTCCCTCTCTCTGTAAAGATCAATTTTAAAAAATCTTTAAAAATTAGATAGAACAGAATTTAACAAATAAGTGGAGACATTCCTCTACCAGTTGAGAAACTCTCTCAAAGCACAACTTGATCTTAAAAATTGTATCACAAAAAAAAAAAAACACCATAGGTAGATTCTTAGAGAATGTTTACTCCCCGCTTTGGCACCCTCTCTTCCTTTCCCCTTCTCTTCTTTTGCTTCCTTCCTTTCTTTCTCGTTAAATTCTCATAAGGGAATTTGTAGAAAATGCAGAAAGAAATGTTTTTATATATTAGTTATATTAATAGAGAAAAATGAGATTTTTATTGTGAGAATACATGAGTTTTTAAGATTTTTTAAAAATCCATGATATAGCCGAACTGGTTTGGCTCAGTGGATAGAGCGTCAGCCTGCAGACTCAAGGGTCCCAGGTTCGATTCTGATCAAGGGCATGTACCTTGGTTCTGGGCACATCCCCAGTAGGGGGCGTGCAGGAGGCAGCTGATCGATCTCTCTCATCGACGTTTCTAACTCTTAGTCCTCTCCCTTCTTCTCTATAAAAAAATCAATAAAATATTTTTTAAAAATCCATGATATAATCATCCTTTAATGGGATACTTCATATCTGCAGATGCTGAGGAAGGAAATGAGGGATTTTTATGAGGTTCCTGATTCATTCTTTCTTTCAACTTTCATCTGTTAAGGATCTATTATATGTCAGTAATTGACTTGTTATTGGAGAATAAATGATCACAATCTAGTCAGAGAAAATGAAATGCATAAATTAATAGGACAGCCTAATGGGTACTGGAATGGGGAGTTCCAGTATAGGCGCTGGGCTCACCCCTAAAGTTTGTGGAGCCTGAAGCAAAAGTACTAGTAGCTTAGAGGCCCATGTACTTTGTTTTTAAATATTTAAAAAGTAATAAATCTAGCTATCAACTGTTTAATAAAAAAAATTGAACTATGACAAATATGCAGTCACAACCTAAGTAGAATAAATACTTGCTGACTTGCTCATATTGGCTCTTTCAATCTTCTCTTCTAAACAAACCCACATGACACATTTCCACTGTTTTTTATTTTTTTTTCCTTTGGAGATGAAAGGGAGGCTCATTTTCCCCTGTTCTAAGTTAGCTCCTGGCCACCTAACAATGAGCTCACCCCAGTTCCTGTTGCATTTCTTCTCCCTATCCCAGCCAGGGAATATCTGCCCATAAAAGGGGATCATGGCCTTCATCTTTTAGGAACCTGAAGTATAAAAACCAGGTTCAGATTTTAAATTCTCATAACTTAGTAGAACAGGGAAAACAGATCCTTAGCCCACCCCTTCTCTTCCCATCTAGAGTCCCACCTCTACTTTTTACTGGTCTCCCACACAGCTATTAGGACCAAGAATCCAGTCACAAAATCCAGCCACAACTCCCTACTCAGACTGCAAGAACTTTCAACCAGAAGGTATACTTGTGGAAATAATGAGTATAGATCCCAGATTTTGGGCCTGTTTGGTCTTGGAATTCTGGGGCCCTGGAAGAGTGATCTAAAAGGGGAAAGAGGTATGAATGTTGCACTCTCACATCCGTCTTTCTCTCTCCCTCTCCTTTCCTCTCTCTCTAGAAATCAATTTTACAAAATAGGATGTTATTGTGTAAGAAAACACTCAGAATATGTCTTTTAAGGGAGAAAATTATTATTGACTATGGCTGATGCAAGAAATAAGTTGGAGCTAGAGGGCTATTGTTGTGCACTTTAACATAGCTCTGTTCCTTGAAATTATTCAACGACTTTCCATTGTGGTAGAGTGAATATTAAAGCCCAACCAGCTAAGATTGAGAGTAACGTCCAACTAGTCTTGTCTCTGTCATCATAGATGGCCTTACCCTTCCTTCTCAAGTTATTTTGGATCTCAAACTGTGATGCTCTCTTGTTGCCGGTGGTAGTTAATTTATGTGTCAACTTGGCTAAGAGTATGGTGCCCAGTTGTTGGATCAAACACTAGTCTAGACTTTGCTGTGAGGATGATTTTAGATTCATTAACATTAACAATCAGTTGACCTTATGTAAAGCAGATTCCCCTCCATAATATGGGTTATCCAGCCAGTTGAAGAACTTAACATTAAAGATAGATGTGCCCAATTAGGAAGAAATTCTTTTTAAGACTGAAGCATAGGAACTCTGCCTGAGTGTCCAGCCAGCACCCTACACAGCTCGGACTCAAGATTACAAAATCAACTATGACTAGAATCAATCAATCAATCCCGCTATCTCCTGCTCTCCCTCTCCTCCTCTCCTTTTTTCCCTCTCTCCCTCTCCCTGGAAAATTCTGAGTAACACAAGATCTTTGTACACGCTGTTCCCTCTATTTTTTAATTCCTATTCATCTTCAGGTTTTTCTTTCAAAGTCCTTTCCTCTGGAAGCATCCTGTGGCTATCAATACTGTAGCAGGTACTCCCAGATGTTCTCAGTGTCTCCAAAGTTCACTATCTTAACCCTTATGATATTACAATGTAATTGCTATAGGTTTTAAGAAGGCAGAGATTTCTTTTGTGGTTTTAGCGGACAACCAGTACCTTGGGCAAAATAGATCCTCAATAAATTTGTGATGAAGAAGAAAATGAATTAATAAATGGATAAATGAATAAGTGAATAAAGGAACAAGCAAATGGCAGGATAAGAAATACAAACACAGCCCAGCTGGCATGGCTCAGTGGTTGAGCATCAACCTGTGAACCAGGAGGTCATGGTTCCATTCCAGGTCAGGGCACATGCCCCAGTTGCAGGTTAAATCCCCAGTAGAGGGCATGCAGGAGTCAGTCATTAATGTTTCTCATCATTAATGTTTCTATCTCTCTCTCCCTCTCCCTTCCTCTCTGAAATCAATAAAAATACATTTTTAAAAAAGAAATAAAGACAAAAATATTACATGGGAAACAAGCTTTTGCTAGAATATTAGTGGGCTGAATTTGTGGAAGGAGATCAAAGACATGGCCACAGATAACATGAAACCATATTGTGGCAGACAGAAATTATTATCATCGCCGAATGCCTACTGTGCCCTTGATACGTGCAGACACTGCTCTGAACACCCACACAGCTACCAGGTGACAGAGGCAGGATCTCACTAGTTCTGGCTGGTCCCAGTGCCCATGCAAATAGGGACCCTATACTACTGCCTCTGACCCCCTGAGAGAAACAGATCCTTTAGGAAGGCCTAAAACCCACACTCTCCTTGTCTCGAACGGTAGCCCCTGCATGCTTTAAATTGCCAGTAACTTTTCTTTTTAAATCAATTTTCCACCAGTAAAAATTGCCCTTAATTCCATAGTCATTACCATCCATTATGGTCAAATACATATGAGTTTACCTAGACGAATCAAAGCACTCAGAATATAAGTTGTTTTCAGGTAAATTGAAGGGGAAAATGTCTGTTTATCAGGCCATCTTTATCCATGTGAAATGGACTGAAAGTGAATGTCATTTAGCATGAAATCATGTAGAATGACCCTGAGAGATTTTAAAAAGTAGTCACGAATCTGTGCCCACCGATTTATAATAGTTTGAGGTCACCTTTCCAAGCAAGAAAACAAATTCTGGAATTATAATGTATTTCCATGGCCCATACAGTTCTGCCCCGTAACAAAAAATGGGTAAAACCAGATAGATAGTGGGTTTAATCTGGACCTTCTTCCCATCAGTACCTCATGTTTCCTCTCCTATTTGTCTGGTTATAGATTCACCACTCTGGTGGGCATTGACCGTGTTTGTAATATAGGCAGGTTCATATCACATCTTCTTAGTATAACATGATATGGGACTTCTAGGAGAAAATGTGTATAATTAAATATTTTTGAGAAGTGTGTATGTGTTGGCAAAGCAGAAAGGGATATTAAACCCAGTCATATACCATTTCTGGAAGATATAATTATGGGGGTGTTTATCTTTCTGCTATCTAGGATTTTTGTGATACAAATGTATTATGCTATGAAGAGAAAAATAGGCATGCAAAATATAGAAATATATTTCTGTCTTTTGTTTGTGATCACTATTTCAAGCTACAATTGCAGTGATGTTTTCAAAAGGATAAATTTAACCTATTCATGTTTTTCTTACTGGAACAAATTAGAAAAAAAATATGTTCTGAGAACAGAGAAAAATTTAAATTACATCCCTTGGTGGGAGTACTATAATTTTTAAATTCAGACTTGGGCAAGGTGAAAGGGCTCTATTTCTGTCTATTGTGTAGGAAGCAGCTAGAGTTGAAGTGAGGGGAAAGATGGACTGGGCCTGAAGGTGCCAGTAAATTCCAACCTGTTGCACCTGGAGGGCGCAAGGGTGTGGCTAGAGTTATCTATTGCAGTGATGATTCTTTCCTTAGGTCCAGATTAATTGAATCCTCATACTGTCAAGCAATGCTCTGAGTACTAGGGACTTAACATTAAAAACACAAAGGCAAAGCCAGACCTGCCTCATGTTATTTTCCTTCCAGTGGAAGTAGAGAAATGCACATGAGAACTCATGGAGGAGCCACCCAGGGCAGGAGAATCCTGGGGCTCTGCATGAAGGTGATATGGCACCCTAGGACATGTGTCCTCTTGATAAGGCTGGTATGAAGCCTGGCGCTGTGGGGGCAGAGGGCCTGGCTCCCCAGAATCCTAGGAATGATGACTAAGGCTCAAGTGTGAAAAGTTTTGGGGAAGCAACCTTGGGCCTTTTAATTCCTTAAGAGTCACCATGGCATTCGCGGTTGTGGGTTCTGTCTGCATGGCAGCTCACTCTCAATGTCCTGTGCACATCACATACAAGAGGACAAATACCACCACTCTGCTGGGGACCGGGATTGACCTGTATCCTCACAAAATGCCACACGAATCAGAAATGTCATTCTCTATCTGTCAGAATGCAGTAGGCAGCTTGGCCACAGGTGGTATTTATTTCTTTACTCACCTGTGCAATGGAACATTATCTCCACAATGCGGATGCAAAGCCTCGGTAGACACTTGTGAATTTTCAAAGAAAGTTTGAATAGTGCCTTGGGTTTTTTTTTCTAATCTGCAAAAGAATATAATAACACTCATTTCATAGAAACATGATAAGGATTAGTATGGAAAAAATGTAAGCTTATTATTAACTAGAGGCCCAGTGCATGAAATTCATGCATGGGGGCGGGGAGGGGGGTCCCTCAGCCCGGCCTGCACCCTCTTGCAATCCGGGACTCTTGGCTCCTAACCCCTCTGCCTGCCTGCCTGATTGCCCCTAACCACTCACCTGCCTGCCTGATTGCCCCAACCACTCTGCCTGCCTGCCTGATTGCCCCTAACTGCTCACCTGCCTGACTGATCACTCCTAGCCACCTCTGCCTCAGTCCCTGCTGCCGTGGCTTCACCCAGAATTAGTTTAGAAGGTTGTTCGGCTGTCTGGTCTAATTAGCAAATTATGCTTTTATTATTATAGATGTCATTATTTTCAATATTCTTAAGAATATTCCAAGTTCTTAAAAATATAACTAACTTGCTAACTGCTCACTATATCTCAATACAGGGTATGTAATTGAGATCAAAATGACATTCGCAAGGAGATATCTGGGAGGCTTCAACTCATTTTGTACCATACCACAGTGTGTCATCCATGTGGTCATACTTATATACCTTTATTTTCACATCCCCACATTCAGGACCATGGAACAAAAAACCGTCTTCTGCAGCCCATCGCTTCAGAGATGTAAAACGATTTAGTGATTTTTGCTAAGAGATCCAAATGGATCCCAGTAAGATGTGTGGACACTCACATTCCAGCCAATGCAAAATATTCTATGGTGGATTTCAAATGTGCCAATAGATTCAGAATTCATTCCTGTAAAAAGTGTTATTGAAATCTACTTGAAAATCCCTAATGCCAATAGTACCATCTAACGTACTATGATTAAAAGCTAGCCTCCTTTAATAAAAATGGAGGTACTATGGACAGTGAGTGCCTCTAGCAGTGGTCCCAGCAAGAAAGATACTTAATTATGTTAACAAAGGATATCCTTTCTCCCTTGTTCCCCCTTTTTTCAAACAGTCTCACCACTTGGTTCACAAAAGCCATTCGTTTCCTCTCTCCCTGCCTTGGAAATCATGATTATTAACTGCTATAGGTCAGCTGGGTGGGATCCACTCAGCTATTCTTAGGCTCTGATTTCTTCATAGCCTAGAGAACAGACCTTTATTGAATTTTAATTTTAGCTAAAATGTTTGACGCTTTCCCATGGCTCAAAGTTGAATTCACTCAGTGAGCGAGTCAAACGGCAGTTTCTCTGGAAGTTTTCCACTTCCCAAAGACATCCCAGAAAATAAACCATTGTCTGCATTGAAGGATTTGATACTCGCTAATAGTCTTCATGGATCCTTAGTTTGAACATGCCAGATCCCCTTTGCTTTTTTTGTTTTGTTTTAAATAATTCTTTATTGTTGAAAGTATTACATATGTTCCTCTTTTTCCCCAGTTTACCCCCTCCAAACCCCCACCCCCCACCCTAGGCCTCGCCACCCTATTGTCTGTGTCCATGGGTTATGTATATATGCATAACAAGGTGTCAAACCCGCTTTTGTATTCATCCGGTGCCTTCCATGCGAGTGAGGAATCGGGATGCTGAGGAGTGGGGCTGTTCGACCCAGATGGATATGATCCTGAGTTCACTAAACCCTGTGTGTTTATTCTTTATTTAGGTTTCGTAATCATGGTCGTCCTCAAACATCAGAGGAATATGTAAGAGCCAGAGTTTTCTTTTAGAGAGAGTGCAGCAGATGTGGCTCTGAGATCCCACTCCACCCACTGCTGCAGGAGAGAAGGCTTCCAGGGCGGGTGATACAGCAAAGGGTGTTTGCCTGCTTCTCCTCCACTCATTTTCACCAAAATGCCAAACCATCCTTGTCTAAATGAAATCAAGGAGAAACGGAATTATGCAGACACAGGCAAGAGCATTCACACCCCCTCACCAGCACATGCACAGCCCGGATGGATCTCCAGGTAGAAAATGATAGAAGGCTAGGTTGAAGGTTGCATTTTTTAGTGAGGTTTAAGTTCCCACTGGGAGCCCAAAGACCAATCAGCTAATTTCTGGTAAGTGACAAAGATGTGATTACTTCTAAGAAAACTATTTCTGGGCCCGATATTGGAACTGCTGACACTGGTCAAGGGGGAGGAGAGGTGTATAGATACATCTCCTTTCTAACAAGAGCATTAGTGCTTAAATTCTTCAGAAGAAAGGACTGTCCCTTCTCTTGGAGCATAGCTATGCATTATCTTATTAAAGACTGAGAGAAGCCCTTTAGACCACATATCTCCTTAACTTTATTTAAGCAGAATTTCCTAAAGGAATTATCCACAGAGCACTGTTTTCCAGGAATACCTCTTAGCATCCTAGGAGATGCATGCTTTCTGGTGTTTATGTTGCAGCACTACATGAAGGAGGTGGGCTAGAGCAAGCATGTCAAACTCGCGGCCCACAGGCTGCATGCCTCCTTTATTTGGCCTTTGAGTTTGACATGCTTGGGCTGGATGATATGTAAGGACACACCCAGGCTCTAAATTTCAGGACTTCTCCTCTCTCGCAATGTATATTCCTCCATTTCTTTCTGCTGCAAACCAGTCTCAGGAGGTATCAGATTCAAGGGCAGGAGCTCCTCAATCTCTTCCCCCTGCTTTAATGCAAATTCACTTTTTTTCTAGCTCCTCCTTGAATGTTTTGAGAGTCACTTTGAGGCAGCACCCATATCAGAAATAACCCTTTCATTAGTCAGAAGACCACACACAAATGTCACCTGTCAGAGTTCTCTAACATTAGTTCTTTGATAATTCCCGTAAAAAAAATCAATTCTTCCACCTTGGTATCATCTTTTTTTTTTAACAGAGCCCATGTATTTGAATATTTTTAATAAAAAGAACAGAGACTTGAAGATACAATAAATTTACAGTTGAAAGAGTCAACTTCTGAAAAACCTTCCCACATCCTAACTGTTTCAGACTACAGGCCCTTCCTCTTTTTTCCTTCCCTAACCTTGGACCTCACCCCACATGGTGGTCCAGCTTCAATGAGCTTCTATTCACCCCTTCCCAGAAGTGCCCGCCACAGAGAGAAAATACAGCCCCAGCAGCACTATAGCCCCTAAACCTTACAGAGATAGAGGGCAATGGGAAGTGGGCTTTAATGGATAATAAGAAAACCTGGATCCCTATTACAACTCACTAAACACTCCCAAGATTTCTAAGCTTCGTGTTTAATTTTAGCCCAAAATATGTGATCAAAACTGATGTATGTCATTTGGGAGCTATGACAGCAAATGTCATGCACAAATCATTAGTGTCTGTCTGCCTTTGCTGTGGTGACAAGGTGCAGCTGCAAAATGGAGGGGCCTCAGTCAGCCTTGGCCCCTGCCAGACTGCCTGTGGGAAAGCCCCCTCTTCACCTGGGTGGGTCTGGTAGGATGAGGGAGAAATATTGGTTGAGTGAATCTATCACAGCTGGAGTTGTTTAGTTCCACAGCCCAGCCTGGTGATCCATCCCTCAGAAAGCATTGGTGAAGAATTACCGCCAGCTGCATGGTGGGCAGGGACAGGAGACAGACCTCTGGGCACACTAACTGCTGTGGAAAAGGGGGCTGAATATTAGGTATAGAGAAAGCAGTTTTCATACCCATTTGTAAACATGCCTTTAGTATTCTTAACAGATCCATTGCATGTGCATAAAGTCCTATGTTAAGGAATCCTGAAGATTGTGTTAGAGATTCTTCACCCTGAGGCCCCATCTGGCCATCAAGTCAACAGTTTGGTGCCCTGAGTGGCTCAACTGAGGAAAGCAACACCCCCTTTTTCTTAAATAACTCAGCCACAGCAGGCCTTATTTCAGTCACACTATCTTTACACAGAATGACACAACTAAATAGAAATCAAGCACTAAGCTCTGATTTCTCAATAGGAAAATTTGCTAAAGCCATTCCTAGTCCCTTTATGGTTACAGCCATGTTCTAATACAGCCTCCCCCCCCCAAAAGATTAAAAAGGCCAAAAAATTTTTTTATCTAAATTGTAGCTAATCATGGTATGAAAAACACATTAGGACTTTTAGTCCAGCTTCCACTAATTAAGTACTTTATGTGTGTTCTATATAAAAATGTAAAAAAACCAAAAAGTAAATAATACAGAGAGTATTGGGTTAGGATAGCCATGCTATTAGCAGGACTCAGCACTTAAGGAGGAAAAAATATGCCTTGTCCCCCATTTTGACAAGAGCAAGTAGAGTGCAGGTGAATGAGAGGGGGGAGAAAAGACATATAACTAACAATCTTTCAAACTTCCGTCCACGAATATTGTTTTGTGTCATCGCAATTGCACAATGAAATATGAAAGTTCAATTTCCTCTTCATTTCTTCTTAATAAAACTTCTGTTCATTTCATTTCTGAGAGAAGATTGAATCTAAATTACTTTGACTTCCCTTGGCCTAGCTTTGGCGAATGCTACCAGACATGAAAACGGAGGCCTTTTTCAGCAGCACCCATAGAAATAGCGACCGCCTCTGTCTCTGTGCTGCTCGGAACCTTCCTCTCCCCGCTATGCATCTCCTGCGGGAATGGATGGGGGGAAAAATCAACAAGGGCTCTTTGTAGACCTCTCTCTCTGCAGATGGACTGGTTAAGAGAGGGAGCAAGGATGACAACATAAAGGTAGGGCTCCTGCCTAGGAAAGTTCAAAGGAGTGGGAGTCGTCTGTCCCTGTGAATTTTGGAACCTGACCTCCCAAGCCCCCTTTGTGGACAGAGGCACACACTCAGTTTTTATTCAGTCTACTCCATTCTGTCCCCACCCCAACCTCTCATTCACTGTCAGTTCTTTGACCTTGCAAAGGACTACCCAGAACCTCGGAACCCAACCTTCTTGCTAGATGCATTTTCCCTCTCCCAGATCTATTCACCTCCACATTTTCTGTGATTAGATTGATTGGGAAGAGGAAGATTGGGGCACTGGGCAATGGAATTAAAGTCGTGCTCCCAAGTTTAATTACATTTTGCTTGCTCAAAGGGAAGCAGACCAAACCACTGAACACTAAGGAAAGAACAAATCATTGTCAAAGGATGCACATCAGATGGGAACCAATTCAGAGCTCATTGCTGGTGTCAACATCAGCAATAAGATTTATCCTTAGGGGCAGGCGGAGAGCTGGTCCATAGTGGGAGTGTCCAGAGTGAAAACAGCTCACCCCAAAATCACACATTTCGACTCCTGGGAAGGCTCTCAGCACATAGATCTTCCCCTTGAGACAGGGTCTTTTAAAGCTGACCTTGGTAATGCTCTTATACTTATAAGCATATAGACATCTTTCTATTATCTATCTATCTATCTATCTATCTATCTATCTATCTATCTATCTATCTATTTATCTATCTATTTACCTACCCGCCTGCCTACCTATCTGTTGGCAGTCTAGAATGAAAGGGCACAGATTATGACTTAATACAGATTGAGGTTCAAGACCTAACTTTATCACTTTCTGGCTTTGAACAAGTTACTTATTATCATGAGCCACTGTTTCCTTAAGTTAAAATGACACCGATAACCTCTATGGAGTCCCACAAGAATCAAATTAGAGAAGACAGGTAAAGTGCTTTCTTATGATTATTAGTAATATTACACGAGCTGTTATAATATATGCACTTGTTAGGACTGCAGTTTGCAAACCGTGTTTTATTCTCCTGTTCCGACATGCGTGAGGGTCCTCATGGAGAAGACTGGAGAGAAGATATTAAGATAAAAAATATTTCAGAGAACACAAGAGGGGCGTCCCCTGCAGCTTTGGTGCCTGACCTATGTCTTTGGCTTCAGGACCTATGCCTGCCTAAGACATTCACTGTCCTCATTAGCACTAAAAGGGTCTGTCCCCAGGGGCTTGAAAGGAGGCTTCTTCCCCTGAATCCACATTCCCTGTGTGGCTGGCTTCCTGGAGTGCAGGCCTCTGGCCAAAGGAGGTGAATCTGTGGGCACAAGCTTTCCTCAGGATGTAGGGAAGAGATGAAAGGAGGAGAGCGAGGGAATGTCAAAGCACTTCCTAATGAGGCCTCTCCTTGTTGTGAGGCCTCTGGGCTAAGGAATTAGTGTGCAGATAGATAATTTGCTAATGAGCATGTCCACAGCTACAGAATAACCTTTAAATGCTTGAAGAATGTACAGTAGTTCTGCCCTGTACCTTCTTTAACTGGGTGTGCTGAGAAACAAGATGAGCCATTGCAAGTAGCAACTCCTAAAAAAGACAATAGAACCAAATCCACAATCTAGTATGTAACTCTAAGACATATAGCATTAATAACACAGTGTGACTCCACCCCTTGCATGTGCCAGTGAGTTTTAAAGAGATAGCTCCTCCTCAGAAATCCATAGTGGGCAGGTGTCCAGCTCAGACCTAAATTGCCTCTTTCTTTGCCCCACCCCCAGCAGTCTAATGCTGAGCAGTTTCCTCCTTAATTCATGGGAGTTTAGTAAACACTTCATGATACTTCATGGTACTCCTTCTACCTTCCTTCTTTCTTTCTGCGCCCCCCCCCCCCAATTTTGTCCTTCTTTTGAATTATGTGTAGCCTAAAGACACCAAAGACAAGGTTGGGGTGTGATTTTGTGTTTTGTTGTGTGTGGGGTTTTTTTTTACTTTGAGGAAATGCAAGATAGGAAGAAACTAAAGTACTGAGTATGTCTCTAAATGGCTGTCCTAGTGTTGACTAATTTCTTATTAGAAACGCATGTCTAATGCATTGTATTTCTAATTGATTTTTATAACATACACATACCCACACACCTACACTTTGACCTTTCCTGCTCAACCTCTTTGGAGAAAAGGAAGGCATTTTTCATGCTTCCCCAAGTGCTTACAAGTTTATCAGCAAACCGTGCACATTCAATCACGTTCCCCTAATGAACTGCTGCTGTCAATTTAGTTCTCATAAAAGCACAAGTGAGGCAACACATAGAGTCGTGATTCCTGAGTCCCGGTCTGTGAAACCCCAGGGTGTCTCCAATTATTTCCAGGAGGGGGCTGAGGGTGTCGTGAAATTCTCTGAGAAAACTAATTTCAATCCACTTCAATTTGCAAAATTGCAGGCCACACAGCACTTTGATTAAGAAGGACATTTCAGAAAATCAAGTGAGTCACAGGAGGGGTATTGAGCTTGGAAAAACAAACAAACAAAAAATTCTGTGCAGAAATTCATAACCAATTATAGTTCTCCTTCTTTTGTCCACGTAGCAGGTGGTGACTTCTATTGCAATCCCAATACTTAGGTAGATGCGAAAGGTGCTAAGGAGAAGAAAATCAGGCAATCTCCTATCTATTGAGAATTTGCAATGTGCAGAGCACTGTAAGAGAAGTTTTTGCATATTCCATTTCATATCATGCCTACAACATGCTTACAAGGTAGAACTAATATGAAAGGAAGCTGAGAGCATAGAGACTTTAAATCAGTCGGCCAACATCCCAAGCGGACAAAGCATGGAGCTGGAAGCTGAGCTTATATCTCTCTAAGTTCAAAGCTTACATTTTTCTCATTAATATATTTTCATGAATAGGGTATGAGAATCCACAAAGAGGATATGATCTGACCAGAAAGAAAACCACTTGAGAATCCAAGGACAGTTAAGTAGATATTAGACAATAGAGGGGTGCTGAATTTTAAAGTAAATATATTTATGGAGATATATCAATGTGGGCTAGGGGAAATAAAAGGATATTTCATGAACTAATGTGCTTAAGACCCTGAAGAGTGAGTAAAGTTGGAAGACACTGAGAAGGGCAAAAAGAGGATTTTAGGTAAAGGAATAGGTCAGAGAATTTAGTTGGATGTGAGAAAGGCCACCTTGGTGGTAGGGGGTTTGATTGACCAGAGTGGCCAATCTGGGAGAGTAATAGTGGGAAATCCACTGAGTTAAGCAGTGTATGGCCAAGCCAAGAACCATGAGCCTTTGGCAGACAGCTGCTCCGTGACTTACCTAGTTGTTTTTCATGGATGTTAACTACCTACTCTGTGTGCAGAAGGCGGCCAGGAAAAAGCTGTGTTGGAAATTAGTTATCTGGGGAGTCCTAGCATCTTCACCCACCTGTGACTGAACAAGCCACTGAGTCTCACTTAATCCAAACTGTCCTTATATTTGTATGATTGCTGAAATGATAATTTACAGCCCTGATCTCTTAACTGATTTCCAGACCTCTGACTTCAAGTATCTATATGACAGCTCCAATGTCTAATCTGACATTGTAATTTAATATGCCCAATACAACTCTTGATTCCAGCCCTTCCCTAAACAAAGCACACAATATAAAACATAGTCTTTTTTCTTTAATGCTACTTTGGCCATGTCATTTTGCTTTCTTCTTCCGTCCCTGAAAACTTTTGTGCAATCAAATCTCCAAAATATAGCCAAAATGTACTCTAAAAGAATGTAAGTCCCTATCTTTAAAATATTGAAACTAAAGGTGAAGAAAGTATTTTGGTAGGAATATGCAAAGTGATGCCCCTTAGAAATGATGTGGTACATCAAGGAAAAAATATCCAGTGAGGAATTTACTGACCCAACATGTTGGGAAGACCATGAAACTTCAGGTACTGGTTTTGGCAAATGTGGTAGACAGGACTATTATTGAAAACTTTTCACCCCTTCCATGATTCTATGTAGGAATGGACTTCTCTGCCCCTTAATTTTGAGCCCAGATATTGGACATTTTTGGATGATATGAAACAGGCTGCAGACAGTTTTGAAATCTGCTCTGAGAAGCTTAGCTGCTGTTCTGAAGGAGGAAAAGAGACACATGAGAAAAATTGGATCCAACATGTCGCCTAAAACCAAGCTCAGACAAGTCCAGGCCAGACCAACTGAATCCCAACCAGTGTGAAGTCAAGTAATTGTTGTCTTAAGGCAATAATTTTAGAGTGGTTTTGTTTAGCAGCATTGTGGCAATTTCTGATTGATACAGAATTGTGAGAAAAGTTGAGGACTTAAAAATATTAAAGAATTCAATTTACTGAATGAGCGAGCATAGGACATTACAAGCAGATAATTAATGATTAAATAGGGAAAAATTTCTTCATTTAAAATATTTATTGCCTTCACTTTGACATAACTCCTATCTCTAATAGTATTATTTTAATTCACTCCCTGACTCACTTATTCATTTATTCAAAAGTATATATATTGAGTGATATAGCCACATATGTGTCAAGATTATGGCAGGAAAAAATATATATACCAGGTGCCTTGTGCATGAATTTGTGCACCAGTCAGGTCCCTCAGCCTAGCCTGCGGGATCGGGCTGAAACCACCTCTCCAACATCCCCCAAGGGGGTCCCAGATTGCAAGAAGGTGCAGGCCAGACTGAAGGACCCCGCCGGAGCACAATTGTGCCAGGGAGGGACAGGGCAGGTTGGCCAGCCAGGGAGGGACTGGGGGAGGGCTCCAGGGCGTGTCTGGCCCATCTTACTCAGTCTTGATCAGCAGGACTCCAGCAACAAGATAACCTACTGGTTGGAGGGTCTGCCCCCTGGTGGTCAGTAAACATCATAACGAGTAGTGTAGCATCCTTAGCATATCATTAGCATATTATGCTTCTATTGGTTGAACGGACACTTAGCATATTAGGCTTTTCTTATATAGAATATGGCAACCTTGGTATACAGAGTTTCTAATGTACTTTTCTGCAAACTCTTCCAAGATGCACTACTATACCCTCAGCTGTCTACCATACTCCAGACATATATTTCAAAATGTCCACAGAATCTCTTGGATGTCCCAGAGGTATCTTGACTTCAACATATCCAAATATTAGTTTATTAACACTTGCCTTTTAACCAAGAATCTACTCCTCTTCATGTCTTTCCCACATACAAATCTGCCATCAGTTCACTCAAACCAGGAAATCTGGAATGTTAATTTCATCCTTCTTATCCTATTCCCAATCAAGCTTCTCCCACCATCAAGTGTATCTTGTAAATGTCCCTTTGGGCAATTCTCTCCTATCACATGTTGTCACTACTCCAAGAAAAGTCTCTATTCCATGAGAACAGCGTTTTTGTGTGTGTGAGAAATAAGTTATGAAAAATATGTAAGGAGTTTATACAGTTTCTAATACAAGTATATCATTAGTTTTTTTCTGCTAGAGAATTCATAGTCACTACTGAACACTAGCAGAAATGCCATCTCTGTGTTGAGAATGAGTATAACAAGATCTAGGGGGTGGTAAGTTGACAGGCCTAAGGAGACAGAAATATTTCTCCTAGCAGTTTATCCTGTGAGCCATAAAAAAGGGGGGAAAGGAGAGACTTAAACAGATTACTTGCACATAGAACCAGTTTTAATTTCAAAACTTTAATGCATAAGTCAGAAATTAGAGCATTACGTTTATTTCTTTGGAATTCCTACCAAGTATTTTACAAAGAATCTTCTGACAGAGTAGTTTATTTAGAGAAGGAAACACCAGACCTTCAGAACCTCAATTTGCCTTTATTAAAATAAATGAACTTTGGCTTTGTTTGTGCTTAATCTTGGCTGGAAATTTACATTACCCAATCAGGAGTTAATAAGCCCCGCAGGGGAAATCAAGTGTCACATAAAAATTCCACAGGAAATCCACCAATAAATCAGTGCAGGCAAGGCTGAATATATGGAGATTGCGAGGCCTTCTAAAGTCTATTAAAAACCTTTCAATCCTATTTTAGACAAAACATAAAGGAGGGTTGGGAACTCTGTCATTCCTGAGAGGCCCTTCAATAACTACAGACTAATATTTAATCATCAAAAATGTCTATATATCCAAAATTAAGTCATTTAGGCTTGGTATATATAACACATTAATTTTATATAAACTCATATTCTGACATAAAGTAGTTTACATAAGAGGAAAATAAAATCTTCTGGAGCTGAGCACACAACATTGCTCCTCTATCCATCCTTTATCAAAAAAGGGTTGTGATGCCCTGACCGGTTTGGCTCAGTGGATGGAGCGTTGGCCTGCGGACTGGAGGGTCCCGGGTTCGACCTTGGTTGTGGTCACATCCCCAGTTGGGGTTGTGCAGGAGACAGCTGATCGTTTTTTCTTTCTCATTGATGTTTCTGACTCTCTATCCCTCTCCCTTCCTCTCTGTGAAAAGTCAATGGAATATATTTTTTTAAAAAAAGGGTTGTGATGATGGTTTACTATAGAATTTGGAAAGCAGTTCATGATGACATCCTCCCCTCCCCCCCACCGGACCCCCGGCCTGCCACAATACCTGTGAAGACACTAACAGAGGTGAGAAATCCCATCTCTGAAAATTAGACATGACTGTCACCCACGTCTGAAGGCAAGAGATGGAAAAGCACTAGACTTAGAATAAAAAGGTTGTAAGTAGGATGGTCCCTAGTTGTTTCTGCCATTTTTTGGTCCTTATTTCACAAGTTCATATTGTGTAATATGCTGAATATTGAGTAAGCTGTTACCGACCTCACCCCTAACATTGAATCCCAACTTGTCATCATTTGATTATGAACTCCCAAATGCTGCTACTTTTAATACCCCTCCTCTATAGAAATTTCCCTTTTTAAGGAAACTTCACAAAGACTATTGGGAAGGAAGTACACTAAAATGGTGGACAATTGCACTCCTGAAGGTAGAAAAAAGTCGTAAGTAAAGGTGGTATCATGGTCTTGGTGATAAAGAACTCTTGCAATGGCTCATCCAGCTATAAATTTTCATCCTGTCAAACCACACACAGCAGCAGAGGATCAGGGGCTGGAGAGAGTAAACAATCACTTCTTGTACAGCAAAGTGGAACCCTGCAACAGGGGGAGTCCCATGGACTTTGAAAGGGAGGCTGACCAGCACTCAAATGAACTGTGAGGCCAAAATCAATCCATGTACGCTGTTTATTGTCAAGTACCAAAGACAAAAGGAAAACAAACACACAGAAAACACTCTGGGCCATCTGTATATCGATGAAGAAAGCAGGCCCTTTGGGCACTCTGCACAGCACCATGCAGTCAGCAAGAAGAGTACCTTATGAAAGGCAGCAAAAAGGGAGCTGAGAAGGGAATGGTTGATCCATTTCCTAAGGAAGATTGTTGTGATGCGGAGGCCGCAGCTTTGTTCAATGTAAGAAACATTGGAAACAACACAAGTTATGAGAACCCAAGGAACCAAACTTACCTCTGACAGGATCAAGAGTTGTGTTTGTGAAGTGAGCTTAGCTGAGCTACAGAACAATGAAGTTGCACTTAGAAAATTCAAGATAATCACTGAAGATGTTCAGGGCAAAAGTTGCTGGATTAATTTTCATGGCTTGGAGCTTACCTGTGACAAAATGTGCTCCATGGTCAAAAAATGGCAGACCATGATTAAAGGTCATGTTGATGCCCAGACTACTGATGTTTATTTGCTTTATCTATTCTGTGTTGGATTTACTAAAAAATAATTTTAAAAAAATGCAGCAATCAGGTTCAGAAGACCTCTCAATGCTCAGCATCAACAGGTTCATCAAGTCTGGAAGAAGATAGAAATCATGACCTGAGAGGTGTAGACAAATGACCTGAAAGAGGTGGTCAGCACATTGACTCCAGACAGCATTGGAAAAGATGTAGAAAAGTCTTGCCAACCTATTTATCTGCTCCATGATGTTTTGTTAGAAAAGTCAAAATGCCAAAGAAGCCCAAGTTTGAACTGGAGAAAGTCATGGAGCTTCATGGTGAAGGCCGCAGTTCAGGGGATGAGACAGGTGCTAAAATTGAATGCACTGATGGATATGAACCCCCAGTCCTAGAATCAAAGTCAGACATTTAGTGGTACAAATAAAAATATTATTTGTTATTTAAAAAAAAGAAAATAGAATATTATCCTAAAGAGCCAATGAGAGGACAAACAGACCTTCCCTTCATCAAATAACTGACCGAAGCAAATATGCATATTACAGAAAGACCAGCAATGAACAGGAATAGACTTCGCCTCACTCATGTGGTTTTAAAATACCATACTTTTTTATCCTCTATAGCCTAGGCCATTTTTACAAATGACTTAGAGCATATTAAATTATTCTATGATTTGTGGCAGAGAATGAAAAATGAGGTTATCTAAAATGAGGTTATCTGCATTCTCCACATTAAGATCTCTGTCCTGAGAATTAGAAGGTTGGAACAAAAGAGAGCTCTTTTCCCTTTCTAAAATTCTTAAGTTACTGCAGTGATGTGCTTCCCATGTTCCCAGATTCTTCCTATTGGAAATTACACATTAATTTTATTTTCAAAGTTCTCATATTGGAAACTAAGGTACAAAAGCTTGACTTAATAAGTCCCCCATTTCAGGCTGATCCATTAACTTCTCTCAGTCCCCATTTCCACCCCTTTAGAAGGAAGTGATGGGACTTAATCCATGCATTTCTACTATAGTCTGTGGAATTGAGGAGCTCTAGGATTGGATTTAGGAGAGAGGTAATTGGATAGGTCTCCAATCTCTGCCATGGTTTCAACCAGGGAAGTTTAGCATCACATAGTGCTCTTCTGCATGAGAATACATCATGTTTTAATTTTCCACAGAAATAGAAACAATAGGAGATTGATTAAGCAGATCTATTATAAGCAACTGGATCACATAATTATAGAGCCTGAGAAGTCCTACTGTCTGCTGTCTACAGAGACGACCCAGGAAAGCCAGTGGTATAATTCAGTGCAAGTCTGAGAGCCAGGAACAGTAGGGGCAGAAAAGAGGAGATGGATACTTCTACTCAGGCAAAGGGGAATTCATCCTGCCCCCTAACTTTTTGTTCTACTCAGGCCTTCAAGATATTGGATGATGGTGAGCTCCCACAATGCAGAGGGAAGATTGCTTCACTAAGTCCTGCTGAGTCAAATGGAAGTTTTATCCAGGGCAAAATGACCATGCCATTTAATATTTTTTTTTATTTTAAAATGGATTGATTTTAAGTCAACTCTTAGAGGTTATTTTTTGTGAATTTTCCATATTTACAATGAAAAAGAATAGTTTTCGCTAACATTTCTAACCTGTCTTTGTCAGAGATGTAATCTAGTGTGAGCTCCCACAATGCAGAGGGAAGATTGCTTCACTAAGTCCTGCTGAGTCAAATGGAAGTTTTATCCAGGGCAAAATGACCATGCCATTTAATATTTTATTTTATTTTAAAATGGATTGATTCTAAGTCAACTCTTAGAGGTTATTTTTTGCTATCTGTGAATTTTCCATATTCACAATGAAAAAGAATAGTTTTCGCTAACATTTCTAACCTGTCTTTGTCAGAGATGTAATCTAGACCACATTTATAATATTAGAGCATAGGTGATGATAAAATAAATTCTTGTTCCTTTTTTCTAATATCAAATATACTATAGTGAGTGTGTGGGGAAAGGAGGATATGGATAATGAAATGTTTGAAAATGTATTTCTGATGCTAGGTATGCAGGAAACTTTCCTTGCCTTAAACTTGACAGAATAACATGTGGAAAATCCACTTTTATTTTCCCGACTTACAAAAAATATCGAAATAACACAATTAAGTGGAAAAATCTACTGTTGCACAATTTTATCATCAAGTGTTTTATTCAAACCAATGAAAATCAAGGATTTTGGCTTTTATGCTTTTATCATAAATTTTACCTTTATGTCTGGATAGAGCTGATTAGGAAATGA
>NW_006295183.1:3117631-3141102 GCF_000327345.1 Myotis davidii | reverse complement strand
TTAAATAGAAAACAAAATAATAGCATAGACAACAACTGTGTGATCAAATTACATCCATCCATCCATCTATTCATCCATCCATTTATCCAATATATATTGTTACCACATATACCCTGTGTCCAGCCCTATGCTGATGGCTGAACACACATTTTATGAAGGAGCTTGTAAATTCCTAAGGGAGTGGGTATCAATGCCCATAGTATAGTACATGCTATATACGTGATGCCTAGTAATGTGTGTATGTTGGAGTGTGGATGATTAGAGAAGTCTGAGCTGGGAAGCAGACTGTGTGAAGTTTCTAAAATGAGAAGCAAAATAATATTGAATATAAGGAATTGGACTTTGGCTTAAGACGAGTTACATCATAAAAAAAAAAAATCCCCTTTGACACCTGGCTAGTTGCGTGACTTGGCCAAGTTCTGAACAACTCACAATTTTACAACGTCTGGTGTGAAAATAGGAAGAGAGTTCCACTCAAAAAATGTTGTGAGAATAAAACGATACAGAAATAATTATGAATATTGTCAGGCATGTAGAAAATGTCTGACAGACAGTGTTTGTCCTCCCTTCCTCTTCTTTATAAATGTACCAGTTGAAGAGGAGGCATCAGTGTGTATAAGAGTGTCAGGTCCTAAATGAAGGGACATAGCAGAATCAGGGATCAGGTGGATGTTCCCTGTACGCTTTCTATGAACCAATAGCCAATGTAGGGTGGTGGGCTGCAAGCCAGAGAAGAGAGGTATATCTGAACTTTTAGGAACCTTGTGCGCCATGCTGACTTTATATATTATGTCCATAAACCTACTTTATTTTTAAAAAATCTTTATTGCTGAAAGTATTACATATGTCCCTCTTTTTCCCCCATCAACCTCTTCTAGCCTGCCCCTGTCCCCCACCCAAGGCCTTCACCATCCTATTGTCTGTGTCCATGGGTTATGCATATATGCATACAAGTTCATTGGTTGGTCTCTTTCCACCCACCTACCCACCTTCCTCTGCCTTCCCTCTTAGGTTCGATAGTGTGTTCCATGCTTCTATGTCTCTGGATCTATTTTTCTTCAACAGTTTATTTTGTTCATTAGATTCCACATGAGTGAGATCATGTGATACTTATCTTTCTCTGACTGGCTTAATAAAATGACATAAATACCATGAAAAGAATTCAAAATTACTTGTATATGCCAAATAGTTTCTGACCACTGGTATTAAAAATCAAAATGGTTCCTTGTATCAGAACATATGTTAAAATTAATTCCAAATAGATTAAATTATAATGTAAAATTCAGAAAGATATATTTTAAATAAGAAGCAAATACAGTTAACTAATAAATCATGGAGAGGCAGGACTTTTCTACTTACTAAGCAATAAAATGATAGCAGAAAGGATTACGAGATTTGTCTCCAGAAAATTGAAAATTTCTCAAATACTGGAAAAATAAAAATTAACTAAAAAACAAACTGAATAAAAAAAAATTACATATCTACCTGTATTAACATATCACTAAGGAAGCCAATGAGCTATTAATAAATGAGTTTATTTGGTAAATAAACTCAAATCATGAGATTAATAAAATAAAAACAGTAATTCGATAATGAAAAATTTGGAAACCACCCCACACACAATTATAATTTATATCCTAATTGCTTGATCCAAGCAGGCCAAGAATTTCTTTGGTGAGAAAGTGAGGGGTTGTAGAATTTGCAGAAAGTATTAAACAAAAATAAGACAAATTCGGGTAAAGATGGTGACTTTCTAATCATAGAATTGATAAGCTGCAGAATTCTGGGAAACTTTAGGGCAGGTTTTCCAGTCCCCTCTACATTTCCCCCACTCCTGGGCATTGGGAGGCAGCCCTGTGACAAATCTGAGTTACAGTAAGAGAAATGTTTCTTGGCTCTACGTGCCGGAGACTGTAAGATGGTAATATACACTTTTCAGTCTCTAAAAAATATACACCATGGAATTTGTTTTTCTGCCATATGATAGGACAAATAACTGTAGGTCCCACATTCTCCTGTAAGCAGCAGCGCTATCAACACATCCCACAAAAAGTACCAAGCTCCTATTGTACGCCAAGGTTGGGTTTGAAATGCCTCAGGTCCTGAATTCAGCTTTCATGCGACTTTCCCTTCGAGAGTCACAAGGCAAAGGACTGTTCGGTAATGGCAAATGTCAGATTCTCTTATGGCAGGTGATGCTAACAAAAGCATTCAAAGTCTCGATGCAGCTCACTTCAGGACATGGAGGAACCCGGTCTTACGGAGTGGAATGAATATACCCTTCAAGATTGACAGAGATGTGCTAGAGAGAAAGGGAGGGAGGGGGAGAAGGAGGGAAAGAAAATACTCATGTTTCCTGGAAGCAATGTAGAAGGTAAAATCACTAGCATGGGTACAAGTGTCTGGGTGCCAATAATTAACATGTTTTTGGGTTTGGGTGTTTTTTGGAAAATATATTTTTGTTGATTTTTAGAGAAGGGGAAGGGAGAGGGAGAGAGAAAGAAATATCAATAATGAGAGAGAATCATTGACCCCCTTCCTCCTGCACATCCCACACTGAGGATCGAGCCCATAACCCAGGCACATGCCCTGATGGGGAATTGAACTGGGTCTCAAGAGGGCGTGTCATGAGTCATAACTATCTCCTAGTTTATGGGTTGATGCTCAGCCACTGAGCCACCCCAGATGGACCAGTAATTTACAGTTTTTAAAAGTTTTTTTTTTTTACACCACTTTTAAAGCGTGCCTCCAGACCACTGTGGTTTGAGATAACAGCTATCTTCTCCCCTCCTTGTCCTGCATGCTCTTTTGTAGAAAGCAGTGTCAGGAATAAAGATGAAGAGAATAGCAGATTTCAAAACAAAGAGTTCTCAGAAATGGCCAGCAGGAGCTCTAATTATCCTCTTCCAAATTAACATTGTAAAGTCTTGTGATAATTCTGCCACCAGAGAGACCAAAGATAGAATTTGCCTTAAAAGTTGTTAATTAAAAAATTACACTGCCCTGGCTGGGTGGCTCAGTTGGTTGGAGTGTCATCCCTTACACCAAAGGGTGGTAGGATGGATTCCCAGTCAGGGCACATGCCTAGGTTGTGGGTTCAATTCCACGTCAGGAGCGTGAGGGAGGCAACCAGTCAATGTTTCTCTTTAACATCGATGTCTCTCTCTCTCTCTCTCTCTCTCTCTCTCTCTCTCTCTCTCTCTCTCTCTCTCCCTTCCTCTCTCTAAAATCAATTTTTAAAATTAAACTACTATGTGCACAAATACTTACAGTGGACCAAGTTTACCCATATATGTTTACTTGACCATTGTTTGGTAAGCAAACTTAGATCATAGGGTTAATAGAAAAATAATAAAAACAGTACTCTCATAATGAAAAACTTAGAAACTATACCTCACACAAAATCACATTTCCTATTTCAGTTGGACCCTTGACCCATCTGTGTGAGATGAATCACTATTATTTCTGTTCCCTGAGCCTGAGGACTGGAAAGATGAAGTCACTGGCTCAGTGCCACTCAGCAGGGCTAGAAATGAAAGGCAGGTGATCTGACCCCAAATCCAGGGCATTTTCCTCCATGTCCCATTATGCTCCCTGGGCGTTCCCTCTCCTTTCCATACTTCTCTAAGGCCTCAGAGGGCATGTGCTGGGTAGCATTTATCTGGTCCTCTCTCATGTTGCTTCAGCATTTTCCAGAATGCTTTTCATAGAACACTTCATAACTTGGGCATCCCTTAAAGTGTTCCATGAAAAGAGATCTATGATCAAATGCATTTAGGAATGCTTTATCACACATTAATTATTTTTAAGAGCATAATGAATAATATAGCATATTATAAGCTCTGAGAAGTCCTGCAGAAATTCTGCAGGTCTGAGAAGTAAGGCGTTTTTGTTTGCCTAAGTCCACGCAAGCATTTTCCAAACTTCTGTGACTGCAGGGAGTGTCTCTAATTTCCCCATTTCCATTCTTCAAACTCCACAGAACCAAGTCTCTATTTGGACTTCTATACATCGAAACATCTTTTACTCACTCCCTAAATAAAACATAGACATGGGAAATATAGTTTTATATAATTGCAATTTGGTATTTTCTGAATTCTTCCATTAACCGGGGTATAGTAGATTATCTCCAAAGAAAGTTCAGATAATACAGAAAGTTGTATCAAGTGACCGAGTCTGTTTACACTGGCCTTATGTAACTAATAGATGTGGCAGAAATAGCCCTGTACCAGATTGAGGACTAGCTCTTTAAGAGGTGTGTTCAGTGTCAACTTTTGCTTTCATATAAAACAACGTGGATCTGAGCTACTGAATAAGAACAGACCAGGAAGACCCCAAGAGGCCACATGGAGAATAGACAACAGCCAGAACCAAGATCCCAGACCTTGGAGGAACATGTAGAATGTTCCAGGCCTATAATCTCACAGCAGAATAAACCATATGAGGAAGGAACCATTAAGGCTGTCTATGTCACACCCAAACCGTGTCAGAAACAACATAATGTGAACTCAGCCAACCCCACATGGAGAAGAACCAATCAGCCAAGCTCAGCATCATAATAATGAATGGATTGTTGTTGCTTTAAGCCACTCCATTTGGGGGTTGTCTGTTATGTCACCATTGATAAAACAAAGCACATAGTATCTCACACAACAGGGCAGAATGTGGGGCAGGCCCTGCATTGGTAACTTGCCGTTGCTTTTCAGCATAGACTGCACAAGGACATTGAAAAACGAGATGGCCTCAGGGTTAAAAATTGCAGTCAGGAGAGGAAATTCCTCTTTCCCAAGCTGACACTTGGTATATGCTTACCTCTCTGCCACCATTAAACAACTTCTGTCTTAACCATAACTCCTGCTAAATGCACATCACTAGAACGGATAAATGAGTAGATAACTCCAGTTTCTGCGGGCCCTGTCCCTGTCCTCTTCTTCATTTGTCTCGTGCCGGTCAGTCCCCCATCCTTCCCATCAGTGTTTCTGTTCCTCTCCTGTGACATATTTGCCAATGAAGACCCCAGAGTGAGAACTATTCAGCCCATTGCAGACTGAGACTTATAAAACATGTTTTTTGTTTTTATTCTTTATTTTGCTGTTAAATTGGAATTGCCAAACTATTTTAGGCAAGATAGATATCCAGACTGACAGTGTTGTTTGCAAAGGAATTTGTTTTAATAGCTGTATTGGAGGAGGACTGCCCAAATTATGAATGCGCAGTAATAGTTTCCAGACAAAATCTTTTTATGAACTATTTTTTTTCATCTTTATTTTATTAAGGTCGCCACAGGGATAGGCACAGTCAGTATTTGAAAAACTCATGCACTGTTGGTGGGAATGAAGACTGGTGCAGCCACTATGGAAAAGGGTATGGGGTTTTCTCAAAAAATTAAAAATAGAATTGCCTTTTGACCCAGCTGTCCCACTTCTTGGAATATATCCTAAGAATCCCAAAACACCAATCAGAAAGAATATATGCATCCCTATGTTCATTTCAGCGTTATTTACAATAGCCAAGATTTGGAAACAACCCAAGTGTCCATCAGTAGTTGAGTGGATTAAACAGCTATGGTGCATTTACACAATGGAATACTAGTTGGCCATGAAAAAGAAGAAAATTTTACCCTTTGTGGCAGCATGGATGGACCTGGAGAACATTATGCTAAGTGAAATCAGCCAGTCAGAGAAAAATAAGTACCATGTGATTTCACTCATAAGTGGAATCTAATGAACAAAGTAAACTGCCCAACAAAATACAAACAGAGGCATGGATACATGGAACAGGCTGCCAAGAATCAGAGGGGAGGGGGTGGGGGAAACTGGATGAAAGAAGGTGAAGAGATTACCCAAAGAACATATATGCATGACCCGTGGACACAACAGTGTGATGATGGCCGGGAGGGAGGGTGGCAGATACAGGGTAGAGGTGGGTAAAGGGAGGATACATGGGGACATCTGTAGTAGTGTCAACAATAAATGTAAAATATAAATAAAAATAATAAATTTCATTTCTTTAGATTTGTACTTCCTTCCCATTCTAACCCAACTGACAAAATCAACAAATCTTCCATCTAAACTAGTGGTTTGTAGACTCTTTATATTCTCCTCCTTTTTCCTTTAACATATACCCAGGGGTTTGTAAAGATAAATTTTGTTGTGATATGGAATTAGAGATACTAAGAGCTGGAAGGAACCATTAAGGCAGCCTACGTCACACCAAAACAGTGTCAGAAATGACATAATGTGAACTGGGCTCCACTGCAGAAAATGTTAACTCAAACGGAAAATCAGCTAAGTCTGAATCTGCCTGTCCCTCTCTTCCACCCCTACCTGGGCCCAGATGCCTATGTAAATATTCCCAATTAGAAATGCATTCACAACATAAAAACTCAACAAATGAATGCCTACAGGAAATAACACTCCAATAAATCTTGCAAAATGTCTGCTACTCACCATCTTGGAAGTTATGAGCATATGGAAATGAACATAATGTTTGCAATTAAAGGGCTTACTTGACTTCAGGTACAGTAAAAACATGCCTGAACCTTTCAAACGTATTCCAGGACTATGAATAAGGTTCCATAAAAATTGGAGTATGCTTTATTATATAGAGATCTATCATTTATTTCTTAAAAATTGCATCTTCCTCTGACTTGCTTCCCTCCATCAATGTGCTTTGTATGCATACATTACAGAGATGAGATCTCAAATTCTTCCATGTATTGCAGAAAGAACAAGGTAATAATATTTTGTTGATGATCATGAAAATGACTTTGCAGTAGCTATTATGAACGGTTAAACTTGGAATATTAATGCCTCCCACTCATGATTATTTTAATGAGGTAATCCATAAATTCTCCATCAAGCTATAATTCGCTTTATAGTACTTATTCATAAGGGTGTGTTTCTGCAAAATATTTTTAGAAATTAAATCATTTTCTTCTCCATTGCTTCCAAACAGAGATTACTCTCTTTTAAAAAATCAGCAAGCCGAAGTCAGAAAATTTAACCTCTCAGGGTCTTTCTTAGTGTGCACACTTGAGTTTCTTCTAAGCTAGGGGCAATTAGCAAACTTTTTTCTTTAAAGAGTCAGATAGTAAGTAGTATAGGGTGTTGGAGCCATATGGTCTCTGCTGCAACTGCTCAGACCTTCCTTATAGAATGAAGGCGGGTATAGGCCATATGTGAATGAAAGGCTGAGGTAAGTCCCAATAGCATCAGCAGCAAGCAGCCTGAACTTGGCCAGGGCCCTTCCCTTACTGGTTCCTCCTCCACAACATCCTATTGGGATGCTTTTGCAAGGTCTCAGTAACCCTCTAGTGACTGGGATCTTACTATATCCTATAAAGAATGTGTGCCCATTCATTTGAGGGTGAATCTGATCTTTACAAAGTAATCTTAATTTATTGAGAGATATATTCAAACTTTGAAAATTACTGGGGAGAAAAACGTCTTACCTTCACTTTATACTTCTTCAAATATATCCATTTTACCTTCATGTCCTCTGGGCTCCAGTTCCTTAATTTTTCCTAAAAGTATATTTGCTTTCCCCCATTCTTGACATTTGAACACCATTTGTTTGTCAAAGTGTATTTAGTGTATTTCCAGAAGGAAAACCAACACTCCAGGTGTGAGGCAGCCACTGACACAGAGTAGAAACTTCATCTTCCTCACTTTGGACATTATTTTCCCTCAAGCAACATTCACAATGCTATTGTTTGACCCACCATGAGCTAGCCACCAGTTATACTTAGCAGGGAATAATTAAAAAGAAGAGATTTGGCAGGTAAAAAGAGAAATGCCATGTAGAATGAGTAGGATAACAGAAAGAAATGTGAATTTCATTGTGCAGTCTTGGAAAGGAAGATTATATTAAATCCTTGTGCACTGAGGCCCAAGGCGTGGTCCCTGAAGTTTCATGGGGAGGGGGACCTGAGACTCAGATTGGCTGGTGTACCCTCGTCTGTACCCCAGAGTGATGCTTTTATGGGCCATCTAAAGCCCCCTCCTGTGCATTATCTTTGAGATGCCCATGAAAAGTATGGAGAAATGGCTGGCATATACATAAGATTTCTCCCCCATCTACACCTGGCTGAGGAGATGAAAACAAGATCACTTGCTATTTTAGGTAGCTCTAGCACTGGGCTTATATTTTCATCTCTAGGGCTAAGACCAGTCCATGAGGTTGAAGTTAACAAATACCTAGAATCATTTTGTTTTTCTCCCTACATATACGTGTCCCCCCCGCCCCCCCATCCTGACTCTGGGCTCTCCAACTCCCTTGAGCACTCACACTCCAATGCAGAGGCCCAGCCCATGGCAGCTGCCTGGCTTCCACCTGGCTTCCCTGCGGAGGTGAAACCCTGCGACTTCCTCAGTGGAATCCTGAGAGTGGAGCCCAGGGTTAACTGAGGTCTTGGCACAGCAAGAAGCAGAGGGCCAGGGACAGAGCAGAAGCTAAGTGTAGTCTCCCAACTCCTTCACATTGGCTCTGCCAGGTCAGCGGTTGTCTGAAAGGATTGCATGACAACCTGCAAGGGATCCGTCTCTACTTTCTGACAGCTTCTGCGAATTTTAGACCTCGATGCTCACTTGTTTCATATCTGTGGCGCCTAACCTCACTGCAGCCTTCCCCACCCCACCCTCACTTTTGGTTCTCAAAGGATGTCCTAATAACTCCTCCAAAAAATGCTTGAGGGGTTAGTTAATTATAGCTCTTAGATATGTCATGAGTAAGCAATGAAAGGTTTATCTTTATATTTTACTTTCATTTTCAAGAGAATTCTAATGATGCATGAAACATTGTCAAACTTGCTATTTCTTGTCTATTCTTTATTTTACGTTGTGCTAGGCCAGTCCCCCTTCTGTGAGAACTTTTGTCTATGACTGCTTTGGGGGAAATGAGGAACCTTGATGAAATAGACATGTGCACATCATCGCTCACATTTAAGTGGTTCCAAGTCTTTGCTTTGATGTGCAAAGTGATGATAATTCTGTCTGGTACCCAGGTTTGCAGCATTATCTTTGCAAAGAGGATATTTCTACAATATTAGACATTCTCAAATTTCAATATCATTCTCTTTAATACTTGGGACACAACAGTGTAAAAGCTCACTTCATGTGCTGCATCTGTCCCATCAATATTGGCAAAAGGTTCAGCTCTTACCCCGATCCCCTGCTCCATACACACACTGATGTGAAAACATCCATGGAAAGAGACGCCAAACGTTTCAATGCAGTCACTTCACATGTGGAGGGCATTTCTTCTTTTTTCATGGCTACTCTTTCCTTTGAAAAAAAATGGCAGTGAAATAATCACATTATCCAAGTCCTTAGAGTCGTGGGTCTCAGCCTTCCTAATGCCGCGACCCTTTAATACAGTTCCTCATGTTGTGGTGACCCCCAATTTCATTGTTACAAATTGAACATAATTAAAGCATAGTGATTAATCACAAAAAACAATATGTAATTATATGTGTCTTTTCCAATGGTCTTAGGGGACCCCTGTGAAAGGGTCATTCGACCCCCAAAGGAGTCGCGACCCACAGGTTGAGATCCGCTGCCTTAGAGCCACATAGAGTTTCCTAATAAATGATGGAGCTTCCCTCTAGCCATCATCTTCAACCCAGTTTTGACTAATGTGTACTTAGTCCTTTTAAGTATTTGAGTTTATCTTCTATACACTTACTTCTAGGTCAACTAATCTGTTGTCTCACTGACAAGGAAACAGATTTTCATTTTGCACATTTGAAAAAAAAAAGCAAGTAATTATCGTTAAGGAAGTCACCTCACTTCTTCAGGGAGAAGAAAAGCCATGCTCTCTATCAGTTTCTTAAGGAAAGAAACAAATGGAATCAATGATAACCAAGAACACACCTTCCTTGACACTGACTATGTTAATGGCTGTAAGCTAAGCGTGCTTTGATTATGATGAATGGGTTTTGCAGCCTTTTCATGAGTGTGCAACATACAATCTGTGATGAAGCTGTGAGGTGCTCCTTTCTGAGGGAACAAATCTGGAATTTACCCAAGCTTAGCAGGGCATGCTCGGTGCAGATCAATCTGCACGCACTGTGTCTTGATGCTTCTAGCAGAATTCTCTGATAAGCTTGAACACATTGTTGTCTTTTCTGTCTCAGTGCAGTGGTTCATTACACAGGTTTTTGTCTGTGATCACTTTCTCTTTTATAAATGACACAACCACTGACAGCTGAAGGCAGTTATCAGCTGTTCTTGACTCATCAAGTTAAATACCCTCCCACTTCCAAGGGCCTGAACCTTGGTATCTTCTGTAATTTGTTACAAGAGATCCTGGCTCCATTTATGAATCCTGAAGCAAAAGGTTCCACTTGACAACAAAACATTATGAAGATATTTTGTTTGGTTTTGATGCGCAAGTTACAACACTACTTTGCCATTTACCATTCTAATTTTTTCAAATATTATAAAACCCTCTTTCATACCAGCCCACATGTAAGTAGGGGTTGTATATATACACATATATATAATCTATTATAATATGGTATAATATAATAGGATATATTATAATATATACGATATATTATTACACGTTTTAATTTTCTTTCCAAATTACAGTCTACATTAGAAACCATTCTGTGTTAGTTTCAGTTGTATAGCATAGTATCTAAAAAAGCATGTATTTTACAGAGGGCCCCCTTCCCACCCCCCAATTGCTTGAAGCACCTACCTGACCCATGCATAATTATTATGATATTATTGACTATATTCCCTATTCTGTAACCTACATCTCTGTGACTATTCTGTAACTATCAATTTGTACTTCTTAATCCCTTCACTTTTTCACCCAGCCTCCCGACCACCCATCCCCCTGATACTGTCAGTTTGTTCTCTGTTGCTATGAGTCTGTATCTATTTTGTTTGCCTTGCTCTTTAGATATAAATGAACTCATATGGTATTTGTTTTTCTCTGTATGACTTATTTCACTTATCATGATACCTTCTCTAAGTCTACCCTTGCTGTCATAAAAGGCAAGATTTCATTCATTTTTTATGGCCAAGTAGTATTTCACTATGTACATGTACCACAGTTGTTGTTTTTTAATGCACTCATCTATTGATGAGTACTTGGGTTGCTTCCATAGTTTGGCTACAGTAAGTAATTCCTCAATGAACATTGGGGTGTATGTATTCCTCCAAATTAGTGTTTAGGGTTTCTTCATATATATTCCCAAAAGTGGAATCTCTGGGTCATAAGGCAGTTTCATTTTTAATGTTTTTGAGGAACCTCCACACTGTTTTCCATAGTGGTTGCACTAAACTGCATTCCTCACAACAGTGCATGAGGGTCCATTTTCCCCACATCCTCATCAGCACTTGCTGTTTGTTGATTTATTGATGAAAGCAATTCTCACAGGTGTGAGGTGATCTCATTGTGGTTTTTATGTGCATTTTTCTGATGATTAGTGATGCTTAGCAACTTTTCATATGTCTATTGGTCATCTCTATGTCTTCCTTGGAGAACTATCTATTTAGGTCTTCTGACTGCTTTATAATTGGGTTGTTTTTCTGGTGTTAAGTTGTTTGAGAATATAATATATAAGATATTATATAAAACATAGTTATACATATATATATTACACCTTGGTACTAATGCAAATTCTTATGTTTGTATGAAAGGAACATAACATAAACTGGAATAAGCAAAAAAGGTGCTATTGACTCATGTAATTAAGAAGTCCAAATGTGGTTATGACTTCAGGATGGGCTGGATCCAAGGGCTCAGTCCACATATTTGAAATAAGGCTTTTCTTCATCATTTTACTCTCTGTTAGCTTCTGTGTTGTTGTTTTTTTCTGAAAGAAGTTATTTTTACATATTGATTACTTCCCTGTCCCATAGCAGCTAGACATATATATCCTCTGATCTCTAAGTTAAAGAAGGAATTGTATCTTCCCTTAAAATAAAATTTTAAAAAATGCTTGTTGTTGTTTTCTTTTGTAATGTCAACTAGATTGGCCCTGTCTGGGCCCTCTAACTATCCCTGAATCAAGCTTTGAGAAATATGAGGCTTCAGGAGACAAAACCTGGTTATGTACTCAACTCTTGGCACTAAAATCAGTCAGCTTCCGCATACCCAGAAGACTGAAGGGAATGTCTCCAGAATCTGAGTTTTTTTACGAGTAGAAAGAGAGTTGAGTGCAGAGCAGGTAGAAACCATAAATATTCGGTATAATACCAATTGTATGCTTAGCAAGGACTTCCCTGGTGACCAAGTTCTAAATGTCTTCAAAGTTTGGCTGTCATCATATCAGGACTGGTAGACTTCAGTGTGTCAATGTCATATCCAACTTCACTTCCAGATAACATTTCAGTTCAGGCAGCATCTATGGTTTGAGATTGACATTTAGAAATAATGTGTTGCAGAGAATACATTACAGTGCCTGAGTTCTGTCTACTTTATATCACCTAAATATATCTATTATAAACAAACAAGGTCCTTACATTTGTACTTCAACATGACACTGACAAAAATCCATATATATTAGCAGAAATATTTCTGGCACAGGACATTTTTGTGGAAGCCTGCTCTTCCCAACATATACAGTTAAGGCCTAACTGAATTTACAGGAAGCCTTTGGACAGCCAGATCATCATATCACAGCACATCCAAAACAAAACAAAACAAAAACCAGAAGTGCAGGTGGTTAGGTTTAACTCTGACTATATAATTTAACTCAGGCATCTAACCTCTACATAGCTCATTATAGATCCTTCATTGAGTCACCAACATACTAAAAATGCCCTAGCACAAATTTATGAGTTCTATGTCTCATGTTTGCTGTTTCAGCTTAATTTATACTTTTAATGGTTTGACTTTTAAACAAATCACATGTCTTACATTCCAAGAAAAAGTAGCTTGCACCCTTAGTTACCATACATGGCGTCATAAGCTGAAATGCAAGTATATTGATACCCCATGGTTGTATGAAAAGGAAGCTATGGACTGAGAAGTTAGGTATACAACAGTCTCCGAAAGAAGTAGCCAATGATTATTGTGGCTATGTAGCAATATAATCAAAAGATGAAAATGCCACTTTCTGATTCTCATGACATCCATACTGCTCTCCTCATATTCTTGCTACAAAAACCAGGAATTGCTTACCTACTTGCACATTCGTTTCTGTTGGACACTCACAAATCCAAACCAGGCCTCCATTTTTTCTTCAATGGAATCAAAAACTCTCTTCATTGAATGGAACCTTTAAAATCATCTGACTCTGTACTTAACTTACCTCTACATATTCCCAATGAGTAATTCATCTTTGAGTCTCTGCATTATAAAGGGGAGGTTTTTGGAATAGTCCAATCATGGGTGTTGGGGACTAACCACTATGGTTTCCAATCTGAGGGCCCTTAGAGGAGTGGGTAATATTGGTGATTTACTTTATCCCCTAAGATCCAATTTCATCATATGGAATTAATTACGGAAATAATTATACTTACTCCCTGAGATTCTGGCAAAGAATTTATGAGGCAATGCCTATATAATGAGTTTAACACAAGACCAAGTATGTGTGGTAAGAGCTCAATAAATGATATCTACATATCTAAATCTATCTATGCATCTATAGTAACTCTATATTCAATATGGTTTTATTTAAATACATAAATAATATAGGCTCAAAAAAGAAAGCTTGGGTAATACAAAATTAAAGAGCAAAAATATCATGCAGAATATGTCCAATGAGAGCCAAAGTTTCTTAAATTTGGTGCTTTTTCCTTCAAGTTTTTCCCTCTGAATATTTTCCTTTGCATAGTTGAGATCATATTACATATATATATTTTTTAAAATTACATTTTAAAAATTGTAATGTAATTCATTCTTCATGTTATTAAAAATGCTACACCAACATAATTTTTAATGGCTGATTAACTTCCCATCAGACAGCCTTACCCCAATTTACCTAACAATGCCTGTTTTTGAAAATTGAGGATAAACATATTTTAAGCCACATTTGCATAAAAACATGAGAATTATCCATATTGGCATAGGGTTTGTTGGAAAGGAAATAGGGTAATACACACCCAACATGAGCAGGAGACAAAAGATAGAGGATAAGATACTGAGAATGGCTGTCCCTCTTCTAATTCTTCATCATACTCATACTAATGCTAATACTATTGCCAGTAATAGCTCTTATTGAGCGCCTACCATGTGCCAAAATTCTGCCTTATTCAATTTAATCATCTCAAAGACTCATGAGTTAGCTTTTAATATCCCGTTTCAATGAGAGAAAATGAGACAAAAGAGATGTAAATATCTTGCAATGTTCATGGCACTAGTGGCTGAGTTAAGGTTTTAATCTAAATCTTAAATGTGCTAGTTTTTTCACAAGCCCAGGTGGCTAGCCCAGTCTTGGTCCACCTGAGATTCTCACCCTGGTGACAGGTCTGAATCCCATGAGAGCAATAACAGAGGTGACATTCTTCTTTAGAGCCCAAGAGAATCCCAGTTCAAATGCTAGTAGAAGAAGGAAACATTCCTTTAAGAAGGCCATGCTGCTCCAGGAATTGAAAACAAAGGTAAACCTAGGTGTCATTCTGGTTGATTTCTTACCAGCCTAAATTCCATGTGACATGATGAGTCCAAGCCAGTTATGGAAACCCCATTCCCTTTGCCAAGGATTCATTTAAGAATAGTCATATGACCCAAATTCTAGCAATAAGCTTTGAGGGGATTTTTACAAGAAAGTGGCGAAAGGGTAGAATTTATGTAAATCTTTCTTCAGGCGGAAGAAAGATAACCAAAGAATAATAATGACCATTTTTCTTGCTCTTACTGTTTTAACTGGGTATGTCACCTGGAACTGCCACAATTCCCTTGTTAATAGACTAAGGATGAAGTTAGCATGAAGGACCTCAATGTGGATACATGACACAGACTCCAGTTAGCAAAGTCTGATATGTTAACCTTCCTCTGCACTTGCCATTGGGAAAGATAATGGGTGTCCTCATTGTTTAAATCTGTACTAAGTTGGCCCGTCTGTTATTTAATGCTGAAAACATCCTACCTGACTTCAAGAGGGTCTATAGGGACTTAAAACCTTCAACTCGATCTATCAATATGTTATACTTACAAAAGACATGATGATTTTGACCGTACTTCTTTTTCTGCATCTAAAAGAAAACCTCATAACTCACATCTCATAGATTTAGAGCAAATATATGTTATTCCATTTAAATAATGGGACATATGAAACTTTAAAAAGAGTATGCAGCTTGGTAAAAAGTACTGTGCAACTTCCCTTACTTCAGTCTCTCTCGGGTAAAGTTAGGGCTGTGTGGCTAGTTCTGGGAAGTAGGCTATGAGCAGAATTGGCATGTGTTGTTTTTAGTTCAAGGTAGTCGGGAAAAGATGTGAGTCTTTTATGCTCCCTTATCTCTTTGTTTGATGAAAATGAAAAGGACCAAAGTGTCAACGTTGCTAAGAGAAAAGTAGCCAAGCTACAGCGTGGATCTCCAAATTGATGTGGGTGAGCATTGCAAACCTCCGACCTGCATTGCACTGAGCATAAGAATGAAGTTAAATCTGACAGGTGAAGCTACAGAAACTTTGGGAGTGTGTATGTTACTCCAGCACACATATGCTAGTCTAATTCAGCTGCAATAAACTTGACCTAAGGAAAGGTTTGGTCTAACTTGTGAGTGCCTAGTAGACCATTTCAGCATGTCATAGCTTTCTATGTTTTTAACTTCTGCTCTAAAGTCCTTGGATACAAAGTTCTCATGATTTCTAAAGCTCTTTATTTCCTTTGTTTTACATGGGTGAATAGTTGCTTTATTTATTATGCAGTTGTTGGTGGTTATGGAGAATTTTTCTTCACTATGCTTGAGATTTATAGAGCTGGGCTGCCCTTTTATTAGGCAATATATTCAGTTTGGCGTTCTTAGGTGCCTAGAGAATTTGGCATAGATGTACTTTTATCATAAAAACATCCTCATAATGATCATTATTAGCATACCCTGTTGTTTATCAAGACTTCGTGCAAAAAAAACCCACCATATACATGTAATTTTGAGAGGCTAAGTATTTTGGTCTTTGAGTAGAACAAATAATGGCATAAATATTTCTGAGGGTTGGCGAATACACTCGCCAAGAAATACATGAGCTACTAAAATTACAAATAAGGCATTGCTGCTGGCATCCTTGAAACGAAGGTTCCCCACTGTACAATGGATTTAACTAAGCACCTGAATTTTACCTCCTGGGCACAGGGACAATTTGTTTGAATTTTGAAACCATCAAATCCCTTCTGGCTCACTACTGCTTCCAGAAACAAACGAAAAGCTCTATCTCTCACCCCTAACATTGTAAAGCCCAAAGAAACATTGATTATCACCTAATTATTGAATATCACCTAATTAAACTCCTTAAATTATAGGCAAGAAAAAGTAAGGTCAAGAGAATAGGAAATGATTTTCAGGTCACAGAGCAGTCAGGGCCCAGCTGGATATGTTTGTTGCCCATCTTCTTCTGGACTTCAGAATAAGGAAGGACTGGGCCACAGCACATGTCCTGCAACGTGTTTTCTGGAGCAACCATCATCTTGCTCTGCATCTAAGACTTAACAAAACAAAAATATAGAGCTTTAAGCTGGGCATTAACTGAAATCATTAACTATGACTATACCATTTGTTGAACACCTACTGAGGGCCAGAAACTAAGCTACAGTCCTGTAATCCTTGCAAGAATCCCATGAGTTAGATGGGATTCTTCATCCTAAGGAGGTTTGGAAAAGTTAAGTGGTTTGTCCTAGTACCTTCAGTGACTTATTACCAAGGCAGGACCTTCCCAGCTAGTGCTCCCACATAAGCTAAGTGTGTTCTTGGAAACAAAACAAAGTGTCATTATCTCCGTTAACATAAAGACTGATGCAGCAAAGGAATGTTAAGCTCATTATTTAAACCATCACAGAACTCCTGAGAATCAGAGATTATTTTTCTTCTAGCTACATCATTGTTTTCTGTGTTGAAGTTAATGTCAGATGAAGTTAAGAATAGAATGAATATAGTCTGGAAAACATTTCCAAACTTCTGTTTTCCATAAAAAGTAGTGTCTACATAGCATTTGAATTTCACGCCTTAAAATGTACCTGAAAGTAGGGTTTCATGTTTTAGAAGGAAAGAGAAGAGGAAATTTGGCACCAAACAGCACCCAGCTGATGCTGTGTTATCGGGGCTATAGCTGTGGATACCAGAGCCAGGCAAGGTCCAGACAACTCCTAACAGTCTCTCAGCATCACCTGTTCACAAGAAAACTCTCCATCTGACAATTTATTTCAGAGTTTACTCACTTCTGGAATGAGGATAGAAATGGAATTTAGATCATTAAGGGTCTTGAAAACCAATGACCCTGCTGTCTTCTTTTGCTCATGGAAAAAACGTGATCCCGCGAGGGCAGTGGCATGTCTGAGGCCTTAGATTGGTAGCAAAGTCTAAACCAAAAGGAAAGTTGATACGAATCTCACGTTGCGATCAGCCAAATGCCAGGAGACCTGCATACATAATCTGTGAGCAAAATCTGTGAGCTGGAGGCAAAGAAAACTGGAGAAAAGAGTTGGCGGTGGTGACTCTAAGCCAAAGGCAGAGTTGAGGAAGTAAAGTTGGCAAGAGGAGATGGCTCTGTCTTCATTTAGCCTGTATTTATCAATTAAAGCATCCATGTATAAGCATAGCCCTGGTGCTAAGGGCAATGCGGGGTGAACGATTACATTGAGTGTGTCTTTGAGGCACTCAGGCTCTATTATGGGAGAGTAGACCTGAGTCACAAAGATGGGAAGAGATACATTTTGGAAGAGGACTGTAGATAAATGGTATTGGGGCTGGCGAACAAACAGATTTTACAGATGATCAGTCATCTTTAGCCTACTTAACTTGAAGGAAATCTGTTCATAACCAGAGTCTCACATTGTTAGAGCTTATGCAATTAGAAAGCTTTGAGAAAAAGTACAGAGCATCTGATTAAAATAAAAAAGAAAGATGTTATACCTTCTCTTCCTCAGCTCCCTCCATCCACACAAGTACCTCAGATGGCCCTTGAATGTCATCTTTTTTCTTTCAAAGGCCCTGTTGATGGGTCTTTGTGTTAATGACTTAATTTATTGTTTATTCATATCTACTCTCTGCTGACCACTAAGGCCACCATTGATATACATTCTATCAACCACCTGCCAACAGAATGGACATATGACAAAATCAACTCTAATTTCAGAAGGAAAGATGCTGAGTAGAGACAGTAATGCCCTTTACCAAAAGTCACACAGCTAGAAAGCATTGGAGCCAAATATCTAACTATAAAGGTGAAAAAATCAATTTGACCATAATTAATTAAATACTGTACATTCATATAAGACACTATTAAAACTATCAAATGATAAATATATCCAAACTAAATACCTATATATTATCTCTATTATTTATTTACCTGGATGAGCTAGAGAGAAGGGGTGGAAGGGATGAAGAGGTGGGGAGGGGGAAGAAGAGAAATGGAATTTTCATTTAAAATTTTATATTTTTTTCTCTCCATACTGGATACTGGTGATATGAGGACACCACTCTCAAAAGTTCTGCCATATTTTCTGCTATATTAGGCAACTCAATTTCCTTTCCCTGGGCTTCAGGAAAGCAAAAGCTGATTAAACTAAAGAGGCATGTAATGAATGAAATTAACTATGCAGATGTCAGCCTCCGAGTGTTCTGGTAGCAAATTCCAGGTTCAGTAAATCGCTAGTTTGTGGACAGACTGCTTCATTTCTCTGTAATGTAGTTTTATAATCTGTAAAATGGGAAAACAGTAGTATCATACCTAGGTGTACAAACATGAAAGGTGATCATGTATTTAGAATGCTCAAAACAGTGCCTCGCATCAGACAGTCCAAATTTAAAAATTGTGGATCTTTCAATGCTTTGCAGAAATGAACATTTCCAGTCACATAGAATAAGAATTATCATTAGCTTCCTTTCGGCCATGCATTTAAGGGAGGGCAGAACATCGAAGTGTTGTAGAGCTCAAATCCCCAACATTACCCATGAGAGAAGAAAACAAGGAATTTAAAAAGTTTCAGGAATAATAATATCTGTATATGCTAGTTACACAAATAAACGCAAACAGGTAAATGAGAAAAGGAAAAGGAAAAGGCAACTGGTTTAAATTTTGTCTCTGATTCCCATGAGTGTGGAAACCTGATACTGACTCCTACTCATCCAGTGGGTCTCCCTTCAACAAAGCCTCCCTGACTCCCTTGAATAGATTGGTAGTCTTGTTAACACGGATTTCTAAGACTCCATAGTTCTCTTCAGGTAGTTGGTTTTCTAAGACTCCATACTATCATCTTAGCTATTATGTGATCATGTCTAATGGCTTCTTTATTTCCTGTCTCCATTACTAAAATAAGACCTCTAGGGGCAGGAATGTGTCACTTGTGTGTACTACCTACCCTCACTTTGCCTGTGATGGTACCTACCACACATAACAGATAAAATAATGAGAGTGCAAGAATGGGAAACCAAAGAAAGGAGGGAAAAGACAGACGTGGGAGAAAGAACTGACGCTGGCATGTGTTCAAGTCTTCTGAAGTCAGGGTCAGAGCTTTTCCCTTTAATATTCCAGATGCTTTTCTTCCCTCCCCTTTTTCCTCCATCTTTTTAATTTCATTGAAAATTATATTTTAGATTAGTATGGGGATGGATGTTGGACTTGCATATCAGAAGATTTAAGGGAAGCTTCCCTTGTTGACTTGATGCTCTCACTACCACTTAAAAACGATACATATTTGTATGATTTTAGAGAGAGAGGAAGGGAGAGGGAGAGAGAGAGAGAGAAACAAGATGAGAGAGAAACATTGATTGGGCGCCTCCTACACATATCCTACTGAGGATGGAGCCTGCATCCTGGCATGTGCCTGACCTGGAATCGAATGGTGAGGCCTGCAACCTGGGCATGTGCCTGACCTGGAATCGAATGGTGTCCTCTCCATGTATGGGATGACACTCAACCAGCTGAGCCACACCAGCCAAAGCTCTTACTAACACTTTTAAACCCAGGCAGTGGAGATGCTGAGCTTGGGTACTGCATTCATCAGCTCACTTTTAGCAGAGCCCAATAAAGGCACAGCTGGGGGGATGAGGATCACATAGACAAGGTCAGTCACCTTGATGAGGTTAGATTGACAACGCTGCTTCAAGCATGAGCATGGGTGCCCTTAACCAGTAGCCCTCCTTGCCTCTGGTTCCACTTCAGTCATGGGTCATCTTGATCCTCCCCAGATAGACTTGACCTGAATCCTAAGTACCATTGTGAGAAGAAAACTTTACTTTTTTTAAAAATATCCACTTCAGTCATGGGTCATCTTGATCCTCCCCAAGTTCAGGTTGTCAGTCTTCTAATTTTTGGTTTCTGGACCTGGCACATTTCTACAGACTGTAGAAAACAAAACTACCTGCCACAGTGAGTCCTGCTCAGGTGACATCCTTTTACATCCAACATTTTCTCATGGTCATTTGCTCATGGACATGGGCCAGTCTACCATCCTGGTTTAGCCACCCCACTCTGGTTACCAGGGGCCCAGCTTCTTCTAGACACTGATGTTAGTACTTGGGACACTTCGGGAAGGAACCTCAGAGACAAAAAGTATCATCCCTCCTGTCCATTTTTAAACAGTGATTAAATAGAGCGGGGAAGTGACTTGACTAAGATTTTACATTATGAGACACTAGAGGCCTGGTGCATGAAATTCGTGCACTCGGGGTGGGGTGGTGTTCCTCAGCCAGGCCTGTGCCCTCTCGCAGTCTGGGAGCCCTTGTGGGGGATGTCTGATTGATGTCAGGATCTCGCAGTCTGGGACTCCTCACTCCTTACTGCCCACCTGCTCACTGCTCCTTAGTGCTGCACGGAGGCAGGAAGGCTCCAGCCACTGCCACTGTACTCCCCAGCCATGAGCCCGGCTTCTGGCTGCGCAGCACTCCGCCTGTGGGAGTGCACAGACCACCAGGGAGAAGCTCCTGCATTGAGCGTCTGCCCCCTGGTGGTCAGTGCGCATCATAGTGACCGGTTGTTCCACCATTGGGTCAATTTGTATATTCGTTTTTTATTATATAGGATAGCTGAGTTCATTTTATCAGCCCCAGTGCTAACTAATCTCCACATTTCAAATTTGACTAATTTATTAAAAATTAAATATGTTTTTTATTGATTTCAGAAGGAAGGGGGAGGGAGAAAGAGAAACATCAATGATGAAAGAGAATCATTTGATTGGCTGCCTCCTGCACACCCCAACTGGGGATCAAGCCCGCAATCGGGGTATGTGCCCTGACGGGGAATTGAACCGTGACATCTTGGTTTATAGGTTGATGCTCAACCACTGAGCCTCACCAGCTTGTCACTCCTTTTCTTTTCTTTCTTTTTCTTTCCTTTCTTTTAATGCATTGTAGATACAGGGACATGTCCAAGTAGCAGGGCTATTCCCATGGCCACATGCCCAGGCCCTCATTCTACATTCCACTAACTCTCTCCACACCTCTCCCTCTTCAGCACAAAGGGAAGAGGCTGCTCCTCCACTCTCCCTCGTTTCACATCCCATTGAAGCCTAGGATCAGAATATCCGCACTCCCCCAGCCTCCAGCCCAATACTCACGTACATAGGTCTTAATTTACAGGAATACACTGAATAACCCACTGAATACAGGCAAACACAGGAGGGCGACTAGTTAAATCTTATTATAGTTCATTTTAATGTAAATTCCGTGATCAATAAGGGGTGCCCCAAAGCAATGACTCTGTTCCCCCCAGTGAAACTTCCCAGCACCTTGGGAAAATAAACAGAAAGAGAAACAAGACCCACATGTTTCACTCTGCAGCATGTGGCAGCCACATAGGTTGTTGTAATAGGAAACTGTTATAATTAAGCCCTGTGCTCCCCGTGCCTCGCTGGAGCCGAGAGTCTGCCGGGAGCGATAAGAAAGTCCCTTTCTACTGAATGTTTTGACGTTGTCTTTTGAAATTTACAGCTATCGCATATAAAACCTTTTTTTAATTTGGGTTGTGGGAGGCTGAGAACCTTATAAACAATTATATGTGACTTGGAAATGTAATATGGAATGGTGAACAAAGGGTATATTTTCTCCTAACTCCAACGAAGCTGTATTTTTCTAATGGATGCCCATGATGCAAAGATATTTAAATTAAATGGGGGCGGGGGGAGCCTTCAGTCTTCCAGTTCCTTGTTAAGACCCTGGTGTACAGAGCAACTTGATAGCAGCATGGGAGTTTATAATCCCCAGCATGAGGAGAAGAAATTTGCAGTGACAGAAGTCTTTAATCTTACATTTATATAACTGCACTTTTTTTTAACATTTAAATTGTACAAATAAAAAAAAGGAAGATCCTTTTCTTATCTAAATGGTACTCAGAGATAAATGATGGCTGGTTAGAACCTATTGGACATTTGAAGTATTTGTAGAATGTAATTTATTCATACCCAATACATCAGAGAAGCAACTCTAGTGTTAAATTGCAGCGTGAAGAAATTAAAAGGCAAAAGTGAACAGTTGGATTGAAATGGATACTCTGAGGTTTGTAGAAAATGTCAAAAGAGTTCACATGTTCATAATGTGAAAGTAAATATTTGGGCATGCTGTAGGAAGGCGTTAGCCCAGTGCAAGATAATAGAGTTCTTTCTGGGATGTGCTATGAAGAAAAGACTGTTTAGTCTAGCTCATTTAATGTCCATATGTTTTTATTAATAAACAATCATGCCAGCAAGGTAATGTTCTTGCTCCCCCTTTCTTCCATTTAACTCGATCAAGTTTCCCCATAAAGTCAATTCCTCAGAAAACCAAATCAATCATAATTTTCCCTTTATCTTACTGATTTTTTTATTTATCATAAAATCCACTAGGCCAACAAGATATATATCTGTGGGGGCTTGAGGGTGGGAGGCCACTAAGGGGTTCTAGGTCCTCAGGATCTATAACTGCCTAAATACTATAGTCATCTGGGCATAATTCCTCCCCATCGAGTAAAGGAAGGTACCTATCCGTACCTCTCACATGTCATCCTTCAAAGCAAGTCAAATGACCATGCCTAACACCAACCTAGGCCTTGTAGAAAAGAGCACACACTTTTTAATTAGGTCTCTCATAACATCAGCTAGTGCTCACTTCTATCACCCTAATCAGAGTGATTTAACAGCAATGTGATCAAAGGGCACTGGGAACACATTTCAGATACATGCAGGTAAATGCAAATCACCTTCCATTAATGTCCAGTGCTCCCTGGATGTTTGTTGAATGAATGAAGACAGCTGAAGGTATAAGGAATCTGTGCAAAGGACATAAGTATCAAAGATACCAAACAAAATGAGGTAGGTAACGAAGAATGCTTGCTGAGAAAGTATCTGAGGAGAGAAAAAAAGAGAAAAAAAATCAGGAAGAAGG
>NW_006295183.1:3108552-3117353 GCF_000327345.1 Myotis davidii | reverse complement strand
TGAGGGAAAACCTTCTCTTTGCCCTGGAGGGAACCTTGACTTTATTTCTGAAGATTGCTCACTGCAGACACAATTCTGGGTGATGGCCCAGGAAAGGGCAGTCTGGCTTTCCTCCCTCCCTCCCTTCCTCCCTTCCTCCCTTCTTCTTTTCTTTACTCTTTCTTTAAAATCAATAAAAACATTTTAAAAAAACATTGGTGCAACTAGAAAATACATAAAATTGATTTTAGTGGTTCCAAAACTTACCCTGGTTTCAAAGGATTCCAAGCCATCATTGTAGGTCTACAGGACAAAGAAAAATATTGTTTTCTCAGTTGGTGGTATTGATTTTGTGGAATAATAGTTCAAGAGTATCAATAGTAAAAACAATACAATGTGTACTACCAGTATTTTGCTGTTGTTAAAATATTCAAAACTATTTGGCTTACATCATGATCAACATTTATTGAGTGAATACAATGCAAACAGTTTCTGCCTAAGTTAAGCAGATATAGTAAGGTCAAAATGTTCCCATAGCCTAAACATTTCAGAGCCAAGGAAAAAAAAGAATGCCTCTCATTAAGTATTTAATTTAATTATTTTGCTGTGCTTGGGGCTCATAGTGACTGAGCACATAGCTCTTTATTTCATTGTTAGCCATTTGAGTCCCTGTGGCAGATAGATGGAAGAAATATAAACTTTAGGGTATTTTTCTTTCTTATTAAGATAAAATGCAAAGCAATTCATTGTAACTTTCAGGGTCAAAATAGAGCAATCTTTTGTGGCTGCTTCTGGGGAGCATTTGTCAACCTCCCTATTCAATAAAAGAAGGCATCAGTCCAGATTTCTGGAACTGAAATTCATCCAGTGGACATATTTTAATACTCACAAGTTTCTGTTAAGTCCTTGATTCTAAAGAGAGCTCAAAAGTGACCACTGTGATGAATTTGTGCACATTGAAAGGAAATTAATTAGAAGAAATATTTTGATATCACTATTTGCCCTTTCTATATAATAGAAGTGTCAACCAAATTCACGATCGACAATGACAGATCAAAACACACATGTGCGATTGGCACCAGCAAGAGCTTTATAGGTATCGCCTACATCAACTTAGTAAACGTGTTTAATTAGACCTACTTTCTGATTTAGATAAACTTTTCCAGCCCAGTGAAGCACCCCAACTTCTCTTTCGAGTAATTGTCAGCAACACAGTAGTAAATATCAACATGAAGCAGATTATTATTGTAGATCATGCAGGGAGAACAAAGGGTGAAATATTTAATTGCAGCAGTGTTTGGCTATATTCTGCACAGTGAGAAAATGTGAAGTCATTTTCAAGGTCCACCATTTCTTCTTTTCAGTTGGGTCAAGTTTTTAACCTTTCTAAATCTACTTTTTTGGCTAACGAAAATAGGATTCTACCTAGTGTCCTATCTACCTACTCCAGGACTTCCGTGAGGATCAAATGAGATGAGGCATGGAAAAATGCTTCACAGACATTTGGTTGCACCTGACTATAAAGCAAGTTGTGTTCCTGGGCTGAAGAAACTACAAGGAGGCTAGTCACTAGTGAGAGGAAGCCAGGTGTTGCTACGTGATGTCATTACCTGGTGCCCACAGCTACCATTTCTGGGCTGGGCTCAGCTGTGGGCCACATTTTGCTCCATGGGATCTCTGCAGCTTCGCTGCGATTTAGTGGGCTATTGCTCCTGGGTGGTGGCAGAGCCTATGTCCCACTTGGAGGAAGCCAAGTGTTGCTTTATGGGCGCCAGGTCTATGGTGCTGTTTCTCTGTAAATGGCCAGTGCACGTCACAGCATCTCCTGAGTTGAGCACCTGCCCCCTGGTGGTCAGTGCGCGTCATAGTGACTGGTCAGATGGTCGGACACTTAGCATATAGCCTTTTATATATAGAGATACACTCCTGTCCAATTGCCCACATACAGGGTTTCATTTCATTCAGAGCACATTATAATGGTGAACAGATGATTCAACCCTAATGTCTCATTCCCAACTTCTAACACCCTCAACAGCCTTTAAGGCACTTAGCCAAGCAGAGGCAAATTCCATCGCCAGTGGGGAATCTGAAGAAATTCCACCTTGGGTTTTACAGATAAATCTCACTCGGAGAAACAAGGAAGGAGTAGAGATACTGATAAAAAAAAAATGACAAGGTAGTACCCTGAGGAGGTATGCATTTACTCAATTCAACGGTCTTCTCACATCCAAAAGGGCTGTACACACTCGCCATGTTGTTCAATGAGCATGGACGGATGTGCCTCCTGGATAAGAAGATGAAGAGAGACTAGAGCACTAAAGGGCATAATTTCCATTAAGAATCCTGCCTATCTCGTTCTTGCATAGAGCCGAGAAATCGGAAGCATGCTCTTGGAATTTGTCGTATTTGGCCCCCAGTTCGATTGGGCTCTGGCATCCGACTGAAGGGGATGAAAACCCAGTTTCATGCCTTTAGTTTGTGGCATTGTGTGAATCTCTTAACCTAACTGTACCTTAATCCTATCATCAATAAAATGGGATTATAATACTACCTGCTCTATAGCACTATTGTGTCTAAACAGATATTATAACAGAGACAGGGTACTTGGTACAAAATAGAACCCAATTGTTATCATTGCTTTAGTTGTTGTTGGGGAGGGGGGAGTTATTTTTTTTTTCTGTTTCTAGAATAGGGAATGGTTTATTACAGCTGTGAATTAACTTAAACTTGAAAATTTCTTTGAATATTTATATTTTCCCTCTTTTTCTTCAGGAAGTGTAGGCTTGTTTATTTTAGCCTTCAGATATTCATCCAACTAAAGGAGATCATTCCAGGTCCTTCAGGTTTCCATACATTTTAGAACATTGATTCAGGAAGGTGCAAATTCACACACACACACACACACACACACACACACACACATATTCTCTCTCTCTTTCTCTCTCTCTTTTACACATACACGCACACACACACACACACACACACACACACACACACACACACAGCTGCAGACCCATAGATCCTTTTCCCCCAGTCATTTATGCATGCATTTCACACATGCTTATTTGCATACCATGACTGTGCTATATCTCAAGGTTGCCTTGGCTGCAGTCTATCAAATCTGTAAGAAAGACAGTTTTAATGCATTTTCAAAGCATGTTGTGTGGAGGGGGTGGTATTCAGGGTATATCATTTCTATAAGATTGTTTATTTTTCAGCTGTGGGGACTGCTATAAAGCAAAGTTAAATAAGTGGGGTGAAAGCTTTTGAAAGTTTGCCCTCAGGCTTTTAGCCAGAGCCCTCCGCCAACAACCACCTTCCACAAGCTTCCCTCTTTCTTGAAGTTCCCAAACCCTGGCTGTCAGTTCACTGCTCTTGCTTCTTACCTGGAGCCCGGCCAGGTTTAGCCGGGTTAGCTGTGTCACTTAGTGATGGGCACTGCTCCTTCCTGGGACTTCCCTGGTGACACACTGATTGGCATGTGGGCTTCTTCCTGAGATTTTGACTGACAGCCTATTCCTGAGTTTGGCTTCAAATGCTTCTCTAAGAGCTCACCCCAGCCCCACTTATCTTCACCAGCTGTTTCTTTTCTGTTGTTGTTGTTTCCACCTAATTAATCGTAAGTCGGGGACCACTTTGCAGTTACCTGCCTCTAGATCTCTGTGTTTAGAAATCCTCCCCTGGTCTAGAAGCTCACTTCCTGATTCTTCCCTGCTCCTCCTCCCCTGCATAAATTTCCCTGGAAACAATTTGGGTCTCTAATTAAAGGAATTGTATTGCTCCATAATTACTGCCCTACTGGATGCATTCCCCTCCTCGGAGCTCGTGCTGTGCTCATGAGACTGTTAGCTGGGTTTAGTTCGTGTCTGTTCAGTTAATTGATCAAATTTCACCAATGTTCATTTTCCATAGCCCACTTTTATTCAGGGCTGGTGCACTTTAAAAAATATGAAGTGATTATCATTTAACAGCTGTTGTGCAGACCATTTACAGAGAATTGTTCTCAGTTTTCTGTACCGAAGCACAGCTCCCCAATACAGTCTGCTCCATCATCTCTCAGACACAAGCCCTGGTGCTGACTCCCCCACTCACCCACAACAAGCAGGCAGGGCGGTACAGAGTACATGGGGTATGTAGGCAAACAGGCCTGGGTTCCAATCCCACTTCACTTCCTACTAGCTGTAGGAACTGAGCCAGGTCTCGTAACTTCTGGGTCTCACAGCACTCATCCACATATTAGGGATATTGTCTGCATTCCAGGGTTTCACCAAATAGTAAATTATATCATATAATTTATATAATTTACCTGTGTGTGTATAGGTAGGTAGATAGATATAGATTATAGTTATGTAGATTATAGATATATAGATAAACAGATGTGTCACTAAATTATATTGCATATGTGTGGAATTTGATCCCAAGGAAATATCTAATGAACAAAATAGTTATTGTCATTATTCTTCAGTATGGAAAAAGAAAAGGCAAAATTTTCTTGGACCAAAAGTTAATGTGATTTAGGTTTAAGGCAGATTTCTTAAAAATTACAAAATGATAGATAGATAGATAGATAGATAGATAGATAGATAGACTTAATTAATTTTAAAAATCCTTGAGACTAAATATATACAAGCTCAACCCATGAAGTAGCCCACCAGCTCCAAGACTGCCTGGGCCCACCCTCTGGGACCTTTTGTGCCTATGAAACTGACCAAAAGTCCATGCTGTCCATGAACGTCTGCGTCTGAATCAGAAAGGAATCAGCCCCAGAGCTTGATCCCCGCTTCTGTTTCCAAAGAGTCTACTTGCTGCACTTGAAATGCAGTCCCTGAGGGTTTGGTCAGATCTTGTTTGTTGCTATAATGTTGCTGCCCATTTTCTGCCCTAGCCAGCTCTGTGGGTTATCCCATCAGGGCTCCCACTTCAGGGTGCCCCCAGCCCACCAGGGCACTCATGTAGTCTATCCCTCAGCCTCAGCCAGGGACTCACAGTAGCCTCTGGTTTCAATTGCTTGTTTGAAAAGAGAAACCAAAATTGACAGAGAGAGAGAGAACGAAAATGCTGACAGTTCTCTCTTCTATCCAGCGGTACCAAAGACTTTCTCCAATGAGAACGTCCCCTCCATTAGCCTCACCTGATTGCATCACCTGGGCACCCCTGAGAGTTTGCACATGTTGGTGGGCAGCCGCTCCTGCCAAGCTCCTGCTCTCTCCTGCCTGATGGCCTCCTAGGCCCCAGAATCCCTTCCTGTCAGATGTGAGTCTAATTCACTGCCTTTCAGGGAAGTGGCAAGAGAGGCTTCTGACAAGAGCTGATTAGGGGGATCTCTGGTGAGACCATGAGTTCAGAAAAGCTCAGTGACTGACGGGTTGGGTTTCAAGTTAACCACTTTCTACACAAATTCCTGAGCTTGTGTATATGTCAAATTGAGTACCATTCATAAGGAACACAATGTAAAGGTCTCCCTGGTGTGTTGACATCCAAAGCTACCTTCACACCTTTTTGCCCATCCCTACCTCCAGCCCCTAGTTCCTTATACAATGCTTGCCATCTTCTCCCATGCAGTGCCACCTCCACAAATAAACCCTCGGTTTATTACCATTCCCAAAGTGTCTAAATATCTAGCCTCCCTTCATTCTTGCATTGTATTATCTGTGAATACCATTCTAAAATAGCATTCCCTTTAAAAGGCTTTTCCTGATTTTTGTCCCCAATACAATCCTCAAATTAAAAAACCAAACAAACCAAAACAAAGCATGAAGACCCACATTTGTTCATGTCTTGTGGCATGACACATGTTAACATATATTATTACTTTGGGGATGGTAGTGACAAATGATGATGGTGGTGGTGACGTTGAAGATGATAGTAATGATAATTTAGGTGCATGTCTTCTTTCAGTGTTAAAAGAGAAGTTCTTACCGAATATCTTAATGTCCCTGCCTCTTGAGCATGTTGAATGGCACATAATGAGCACTCAACAATGTTGGTTGCATTGGATTGAGTAGTACATAGAGAAAACTCAAAGCAACTCATGCTCTTGGTATATTTGGTGCTTGAAACTTCATAGTTGTTTTCATAGCAATGACTTTTCTTTAGACCTTTTCTCCATCTTCCAAAAATAGATTGTATCTTTGGAAACTACCAGGGTAAGGGTAATTGAAGGCTTACAAATGCAAAAGATATAGGCTTTACATTTTTAACAATTACTTTACATCAATTTTCTTGTATTATTTTATGGCTGGGATCTCTTCTCTAAGCCGAAGCAAAGAGCATATTAAGCTGAGATTATTCATAGGTATTTTGAATCCCATTTGGTGTACAGTCTCTTTCTTTAAAAGAAGTAAAATAAATGTAGCAAGAAGCACTCTTGTTAGAAGGGAAAAAAAGATAGTGGATATCTAATGATAATAATTGTGGCTGCTAAAACATCCATTGTGCTACATCATTTGGAACTTTTTTGAATTTTGATCCCTAGAAAATTGAAGTACATGGGAGCCAGGAAAATGAGTTATTACTCCTCTGGGCACCAGAAAATCCCATTTCCACCTGAAGGTGGAATGAACCAGAATCCAGCCATGATGTCACAGGGAGGTAGAGAAGGAGGAGCGACTATGGAAACGGTCGTTTATGATCCACAGTTGCACGATTTCAGTGGTAGGCAAAATGCATACGTGTACGTCTTCCTCAGCCCATGAGACAGAACAGTGGTTTGTTTTGCATTTAATCACAGGACTCCACTGAATATATTTAAATTTGCTTATGCTCTAATAATTTGAAGTGACTGTGTGTCAAGATAGGCACATAGGGAGGCATTTTGTATTTTGGAAATAGACATTCAGAGATTTTAGTTTTTGTGAGGAATGCTCATTCTCACCCTCACCTTTCTTCCTCCACCACACCCCTCAAGGTCACTGACTGTATGTGGGACCCAAATGGAGAGAACCTACAGGTCAGGTCCCCTGTTTTGTCATCTGACTCAGAGAAAATAAACTAATATCTAGGCAGTTCCACCAGTCCAGCTGTGGTACACTTGATTTGGCTTTTTGAAGCATGATTGTGGTGTATTCATAACAATGACATATTATACAATATGTGCACAATATTTGATCTGATCAAATAGTGAGTATGATAACTGGAGACCCACCATGGTGCTCTCCTGGGTTGGAAGCCAGTTGGAACTGTTGCTAAAAGGTTGAGAAAAGTGATTCTCAACCAAGCGGAAGTTTCCCTCGAGGGAGACAGAGCCTGGGAGGGAATCAGAGGGAGATTCTGGTTTGTTGTAATGGTTCCTTTCTGCCTTTGGGTTGGTGGTGTTATGATTATACGTGTTTTATGACATCCAGTGAACTCTATATTTAGGTGCATTCTTGAATATGTATACAGTACTTGTGTTGTATACAACTAGATTTTGCCTCTACTTCTCTCTCAATCTTTATTCTTTGTTTTTAGCACAGTGTCTAATATCCTAAAGTTGCTCAGTAAATATTTGTTGAATAAGTTAATAATTGAATAAGTGAAAGAACATTTTCTCTTAGGAAATGCAGGATGAATAAACATTCCTTGAATATCAGATATGCTCTGTCCACATGCCAGGCACCTCATGATCTTATGCCGTCTGGTAGCCATGCCACATTGTAAAAGTGGACATGAGTATCCTCATTCAAAGCTTAAATAAAACATGAGGCCCAGTGAGTGTAAGGTGAGTCCCAAGGTCACAGGTCCTTTGGCAAAGCCCAGATCCAAACTCTGATCCGTTGCACTTGGTTCCCCCTGCTGCGGGCATCCCACTCCTTGGATCAATGGGGCAGTGATGAGCTTGGGACGTAATCCATCAAGCCCCATCTGGCCCCTGCCTCCTCCAGGGCTGAGTACCTTCCCACATCTCTTTGACCACCAAGCCTGGCTCTCCTCTCACTGCTCATCTTTATAACTCAGCATCAAATTATCTCATTAACATCATGCTGATTAAGATAGGATAGAGGTGTCACTGTGGAATCCGACTTGTTTCCATGGAAACTAAGCGGCAAAACCCTCCTCCCAACAGAAAGTTTTATTTGAGTCTCCTGAGGGAAAGGGGTGGTAGAGACAGAATTTGGGGAATAGCCAGCTCTTGTTGAAAAGTAAGCTCATAAGTTGCCAGGACAAAAAGTAAAACAATTCTTAATACTTGCTGGACCTTCCCTCCCTCTCCCCTTTCTCTTTCCCCCTTTCTTCTCCTCCCCCTCTTCCTTCTCCGTCCATCTCCCTGGGCTGCCCTCTCTCCTAAGCATTTCTGCTCTGATCAGGCATCAAGAGCACATTTGAAACCAGAGCCCTCAGAAGTCTCTTTTGCCTGGCTAGGGAAGCAATGGGCTCCTGAGTTTTTATGAAAATTGTCAACTTCTCACTGGTTACAAATCTAAATAAAGTCTTTACTTAGAAATGTAGGTTCGACCCATTATTTGGATTACTCTGTGCAATATTTTCTCCTTTACTTACCATCTATATTAGTCTAGGTTCTCAAGAGGAACAAAAGCAATAGGATAGGTAGATAACAGAGATAGATGATAGATGGATGGATAGATAGATAGATAGATAGATAGATAGATAGATAGATAGAGATGATTTATGTACAAATAGCAGGAGGCATATTTCTATTTCTATCTATCTATCTATCTATCTATCTATCTATCTATCTATCTATCTATCTATCTATTGAGAGATATTGATTTGCTATAAGGAATCAGTTCATACAATAATGGAGGCTAAGAAATCCCAAGACCTGCAGTGGGCCAGCTGGAGACCCAGGAGAGCTGCTGGTGTAGTTCAAGTTCCAGTCAAAA
>NW_006295183.1:3088380-3108541 GCF_000327345.1 Myotis davidii | reverse complement strand
TAAACAAGAAATAAACTCTCAATTCTCAATTTTCCCCCATCCCTTACTACGATATGATAGTTTTACTCTTTGTATCAGCACATTAGTTGATCTAGCCTTGATAGAAATGTTAAACAGTTGGTAGCTTCACAAGTTTTGTAGAAAACGGTTGACATTAATATCTATATGTATCTATATGTATATCTATCTATCTAATCTATATCTATATATCTATACCTATCTGTCTCTATCTCTATCTCTATCTCTATCTCAGAGCCCAGACAGAGTCCCTCCAAACCCCCCAACTCTAGACAGTCACTGAGACAAACCTGCAAACCACTCTCACTCCCTTGGTGTCTGACTAATTGCAGGCCCCAACGTCAGGATGGTGCCCCTCCCTTGGTACTTGTAAGAACAGTAATTCCCACATTGTGTCCAGGACATGATCAGTTCCATGCCAAGCTGGTAAGAACATGATAGGAAAATAGTTGTTGGAGAGATGGGTATAGATGGGAGATAATCTGCAAAATAGCTCCATGTCCAAATTATTGAAAAGCAACAAGAATCATATTCGTCTCTGGGTTTTTATCATTTATTTTATTTTTATAATAAAGGCTCAGAAAGGCATTTGTTTGTTTCCTTAGTGAGTATCTATTGAGGGTCTACCATGTGTGAGACACTGTTCTAAGCACAGGAATATGAAATGTTCCCTGCTTTCATGGAGCTTGTACATGGGTGGGCAAAAGTGGGTCAATAATAATGAAAATCAATCAATCAATCAATCCATCAATCAAGAATAAACTCTGTTTTGCATATCCACACCTGTAAACCTACTTTTGCCCCACCCTATATTTTTAATTGGAGGTTAATCAAGAATAAATAAGTGCTATGAAAACGAATAAAACAGACAAGGAGCTGAAGTATTAGAGAACGTGCCATAAAGGGCCGTCAGAGAAATCATCTCTGAAAAACTCATATTTAAATAAAAGCCTACATGAAGACAGGAAGCAAAAGATAAGTGTTATGAAGGAGTAATGTAGCAGTCTTGAAATAGGAACATGGTTTGTAGGTTTCAAAAGGAACAAAGGCTGTGTGTCTAGAGCTGGGTGGGAAGGCTGGTGGAGGGGAGACCAGTGGGGTAGCAAGAGGCCAGAGTATTTACTGTTTTCGATGCCAGGGCAGGGACTGTCGGGCTTTATTTTGCCTGAGACAGACAGCTGCTGGAGAAGAAGAGTGACAGGATCTGGCTAGTGTTTGGAACGGTGACTCAGTGTGGCTTATACACTGCAGAGAGGCAGGAGGCGAGCCTGGAAGTCACCGTGTCCTCCAGATGTGACACGGCTGGGGTTTGGGCTAAATGTGCAACAGTGGAGGCGAGGAAAAGTAGGGAACTTCTACAAGTGCTTCATTCTCCAGTGAGAAATGTGTTTAACTCCATACAGTGCAGAGGCTCCCAAATTTATTGGACCTTTGGCCATCTTCCCAGTTGGCTCTCTGCTCAATTATTTTTTTGAGTTAAGAGTTCACATTGAGATTATTACCAGTAAGCTAGTCCACTAGCCTCTAATTACTAAATATTATACAGTTTAGCCTATGTCTAGTATATTCTATCTCAGATTGTCCTTTTGTGTTTCCTGTGTGTATGCAAGTATCCCAGAGTGGTAACATGAATCTACCACTAAGAGCTTATATGGATTTATTTATCCCTTTTTCATATGTGAAAATCAGTGGGAATGAGTTCCACCTAATATGGAGCCGAGGCCTCCTTCTGTGTGCTACATTACTTCTCTCCAGTGTAAACCTCTGCCTATGTTCCGCCATCAGATTCCTGTTCATCCTTCAGTGTCACTTTATCTGTGAAGCCCTCTCTGAACACGTAAAACGCAGGTACCCTCTCCTGGGTAATTTCAGAGAGGCCTGAGCATATCCCTCTGGTAGCATCGCTTCCTTCCTCTGGTAGGTTCTGGGTATGTGGACCAGCCTCACTGCACGGTAGGTATCTAGAGGGAGGGGTGGTGCACGGCCCTCAGTGCATCTGCAGAACCTCTCACCATGCACAGCACCTCACAGTCAGGGACAAATGCCTGATGAGTGACTGGAAAGCTGTTATTATTTCTTTAGGAAATATTGACGTATCCATTTGTTTAACAAATACTTATTTAGTGCTCACTACTGTCACAGGGTCTGATATCAAACACATACATATATATGCATATTAGTCTACTGGGAAAGGTGATCAAGTCAGTAGAATTTTAGTAGGCATGATGCATAGTATAAAATGTATAATGAGTTGGTTGAGCATAGAAGGGATTTAGGCAATAGTAACTTATTCAATGGAAATTCTAGCCCGAGAAAAATCCAGAAGACAGAGAATGTCATGCATTTTCTGAAAATAGGTAGTTCAGAATGATTGGGAGTGTTGGGGGAGGGGGCAATAAATAAATGCAGAGGGTTTGTACTCTAATGGGTACAATGGGTTCAGATTAATGCAGCTTTTTTTTTTTAATATATTTTATTGATTTTCTACAGAGCGGAAGGGAGAGAGACAGAGAGCCAGAAACATCGATGAGAGAGAAACATCGATCAGCTGCCTCCCGCACATCTCCCACTGGGGATGTGCCCGCAACCCAGGCACATGCCCTTGACCGGAATCGAACCCGGGCCCCTTCAGTCCGCAGGCCGACGCTCCATCCACTGAGCCAAACCGGTTCTGGCTAATGCAGCTTTTAATAAAGGTAGTTTCCCCTAGGTTTTGCTCAGTGGTTGGAGCGTCAGCCAGTGGACTGAAGGGTCTCTAGTTCAATTCCAGTCAAGGGCACTTGCCTCGGTTGCAGGTTAGATCCCCGGCGCCAGTCAGGCGCCTGTGGGAAGCAACCAATAGATGTATCTCTCTAATATCCATGTTTCTCTCTGTGTGTCTCTCTTGCTCCCTCCCACTCTCTCTAAAAGTCAATGGGGAAAATATCCTTGGATAAGGATTAATATCAAAAAAAAGGTATTTTGTCAAGTGGTTGAATTCCATTTATGTGGGCTTTCTCCTCCAGTTTTTTCTACAGTTGCCATTAAGTCTGAAGTCAGCATTTTCTTCAACATGCACATGGAAAAGCACCAGAGGATAAATATATTGGGGGGAAGGGGGGTTATGTCATTCATCAGAAAACACTGAGACCCATGCAATTTGGGGACATGAGCTCAGTCTCATAATGATAATAAAAACAAAGGGATTGATGAATAGTGTGGTGATGGCCTTCAATTGGTGGATGGGATTAGTTGGAATTAATGCTGGGAATGTTATTTATGCACCTAAATTTTTCTCAGTTGGTCTACCTGACATTCTCACGTTATTGTGAAGAAAAAAATTGATACTGATGCAAGTGGCAAAAAGGGCAGCTGCAATTTATATGGGGATAAGTCACAATTATCTTTATCATAATTATCATCGCATTTCTTTGCTCAGACAATTAAGCATATTTCACTTTTTTTTCCTCATTAGACCTAAAATTCAATACAACAATAGCAATAGGCCTATGCATTTAAGGAATACATTAAATATAATAAAAATGATTGACATTCAAGTTAATAACTGATAATAATAGTTAATCTTCTGCCTTCAAGAAGTGCCTTTTGTGAATGGTATTTTCAGGTTATATCTCTCTCTTTTAAGGAGCCCTGTAAAGAAAAGCTCTGCTTTAGGTGGCCAATAATTTTTGAGGGCACAGTATCTTCTATTGTTAGTGTCTGCCCGAAACATTCATTAAATAATAGAGCATCAGAGAAATGGTTTACATACATATGAACCACAGGTTTTCTCTTTCTATGCGCTACACAGAACTGTGACTGCTCTATAGGCCTTGCTACCTGGGAGGCCCCGAACTGGCTTTACCACCAAAGTCCCAATATGAATTTTTTAAGTATATATTTCCTCCCACTTCAATGCTGTTTTTCTTTATGCCTGCTATTTTATCATATGCCACTTCAAATCAGCCTTGGAAATGGATGGAATATAAATGAATATATTAGCAAGCGACAGCATAAATAAATGGGAGACGAGAGAGATATGGAAATTGTAAGATCCAAAAGGGTAATTCTTCCTGTGTAATTTATAGTCAGAAAATATAGCCAGTGCCCAGAAGTAATGCATTGTTCTAAAACAATGATTTGAAAATAGAAACAGAGATATTTAACAATTATTAAGAGGTCAGGGGGATGGGTGATGCATTAACAATTTATGTGAAGAAACACTAGAAATCATTAAGATGCCATAATTTACTAATATCACTAGGTAGAAAAAAAATGGCAATGCTCTATTTTGAACAACTGGGGAAATGGACACTGCTCTATGTGGTTCGATGAAATGAAAATTGGTGCAACCATTTTGCAAGGCATTTTAGCAATTTCTGTCAACATTTCAAATGCATGCATTTTTGACTCAGCCGCGTTTAGAAATCGGTACCCTGCATTCATTCACTTAAGTATACAAAGGTATTCATACAAAAATGTTTATTGAAGAACTTTATTGAATCTTAACATTCTAGGAAAATTATTTAAAGGTATTCATCCATAGGGGCTAAATAAATGATGGCAATGTATATAATGGAATTATATTCAGCCAGTAGAAAATAGAACAACTCTTTGTGAATAAATATGGGAAATTGTCGCAAGTACATAATTTCAAAGGTTGCAGGATATATGTTTACTTTTAGATGATTATAGACAAACATACTTATATAAGTAAAATACTCTTAAGAGTGGTGCTCCAGTATATGGCATTCATATAATGACTTTTAGTACTTAACTGATTTTTATTCTGAAGCATTTTACTATTTCCCATAAATATTAATAATTGTTATAGTAATAATAACAAAATTAGTTTTAGGAAAAAGCTTATACAAAACAAATGTACTCTAAAAAAACAAAAGGATATACATCATATCACTCTCTCAACAAAGTCCACAGTACAGACCAAGAATATCAAACTCAATGGCTAACACAGTCCAAATAAACAAGGTTTAAGTTTATGTGGGCTGCAAAAAACCAAAAGCTTCAATTTTCATAGAAATGTAGGTTTATTTCAATAGAGACATGCCGAATACAAAGGGCTAAAACAAATGAGTAATCATTAACATAAAATAGTAGAACATTTTAATAAAAATTAATATTTTTTGAACATTAACTTACCAGACACTGAATAACTGCAAAAATTAATAAGTGTAATGCGAATAACCTATTTTTCTTGTTCTCCAAAAGCAAAATATTTCCTGTTGTGCACACCAAACAAGTTAGTACAAGACTAATAATGTGGCCATCGGCTGCTAAAATATTCACTGCTAGTATCAGTGGAGAGAAATTGTGCGCCTGCACATAAAGCGTATAAGGGAAATGAATGCGACACGATTATAGTAATCAGTCATTCATTATTGATAATTATGTATAACAGGATATTATAAAAATTAAGTTACAAAATTTTTATTGAAATGTTTCTTACATATTGTTATATTGGCTAGGCTGCAAAAATATTCCTGTGGGCCACATGTGGCCCAAGAGCCGCAAGTTTGACATGCTTGGTACAGAGAGTTGATTCATCATGAGACTGACCAATGTATAGATTTATACATGCTAAAAAAAAAAAAAAAAAAAAGAATAAAGAAAAACGTATGTTTACCCCTGATTGCCCCTCTGCCACTGCCAGTCTCCACTGCCCCCCGATCGCCATCCCCTCCCTCTGCCCGCTGACACCTGCCTTGGCTGGCCTGGCACAGCCTGCTCGCTGGCCCCACCCCCTGCCAACTGGTTGTTCTGCCATTCGGTCTATTTGCATATTAGGCTTTTATTATATAGGATAAATATACATGTATAATAATATGTACATAAATATACAGCTGATTGAAACATGTTGCTATTTTCTAGTTTCATGGGAATTAGGAAAGGGTCCATTAACCATCTCTGTCCATTCTTCAATTTCAACTTGAGGAAGGGTTAGAATTCCTACAATGCGGATATTCAAAGAAATATGCCTGCCTCAAATTAATTGGCAGTATTCCATAAATCTTTGGACACAGACTAACATGACATTCAAACCCACATTTACTGATGTACCTCTGAACAGTCAGTTTCCCAGCACTAAAATGAGGGTAGCAAAATCAACTTGTGGATTTGTTGCGTTAATTAATGAAATAGATATAAAGGCTTAGTGTTTCCACCATCCTGAAACTCTTAACCTGGAAACCAAAACCCTCCTGGTAGGAGTTTGGGGGTCCCTAAATGAACACTAGGCACGCATAGACCCTTTGATACTGTGAGTGTTTCCTGCATGTAAACCTATTTTGGGGGAGGAGAAAGTCCCTAACCTTTATTATATTCTCAAAGTTGTCTGTGTTCCCTATTATTTTAAGAAACCTAACTTAAATAGAAGCTGTGATTGCTGACGTTAATAATAATTATTATAACCACAATAACATTACTAATTGTTGACTACAAATAATATTATTATGATTATTAATACTCAGTTCCTTGAAGATGAGCCAAAAATCTGTGGGTGAATCACATTTGAATCATTGGGTGCTTTGCTTTTACCAGGTAGAAGGTTCTAATTTCTCATATTACATGAGCCCTCGAGGTCTTATATTCCTCTTATCCACAAGAAGGAACTCATTTTCCCCAGAAAGGCAGGCTAATGAGGTCTGCTTAATTTATAGCTGAGTCCATTTATGTGGTCTCTTCGTTAACAGGGATGTCTATGTAATTCAATACAATCCTACACGTGGTCCATGTAGCCGACACTGTGACCCCATCCGCTCCACATCCATTTATTACTCTAATGCTCTGACATACACAAACAAACCATGTTTTACAAACTGCTTAGAGATTTGATTAAGTCGCATCATGCATTTTGTTGTAACGAGAAGGGTGATTTAAAATCATTAGGCCTAAAATTAAGGCCTCAGTGTGCTTTGAAGTCAAGGGGAACAATTTGTCAGCTGGTTGATCTTTTGCTGCTCGAGCTAGTTAACTGATCAATCTAATGTCAAAGGGGCAGAGACAAATGGGAGACATTTTACTATGTGGAGAACTGTACAGGAAGATAAATCCAACATGCTGCCTCATTTCATCTGCAGTTATCTTTGCAGTAATTGCTTTGGAACACTCAAGGTGCTCTTTGCATCTAGACAATGCTAGGAGCCTTTAAATCATATGTTTCACCTCGGAGCTTCTTGAGTAGAATCTTTCTTTGCTCCATTTTTTGGGGAGGGAGGGCCCTGCTCTCTGGCTTTTCAGTGCACACTTGGCAATGAACAAAGGTTGGGATTCTTGACTCATTGTTTACTGCGTGATCAATTCACAGGTTTCTGAAATTCCCTGACATGTTTGTAAAGCAGATCTATTCCTTCATGAATTTATTTGACTTTTACTATAAACATAGTGATGAAACTGGATGGTGAGTAAGAGCTTTCTCGTGAATAGATGCGGTTGTACCAGCTGTTCTGGATATCTACTGCTGCATAAAAACAACTCCCAGACTAACTGGCTCAAAATGGAAGCTCTATGATTGTATTTCAGTTCTTGTGGATCAGGAATTGAAACAAGGTAGCAATGGCAAAGGTCACTTAGCAGATGGACTGTGGGGTCCAATATACTGCCTTTCATCATGTGTCTGGTGCTTTGGGTGTAATGAGGGAGGGGTGACAAGAAGACTGAGCTCAACTGGGATTATCAACCACAGCATCTCCAGCAGGCAATATTAGATGGCCAATCTTCTTACTTGGCAACTCAGGGCTCTCAGAGAGTTCCAAAATGCCCCGTTGTAATCTGCAAGAGTTTGTATAACCTAGCATCTCCAAGCCCAAGAACATCACTTGCTATTGGTCAAGCATAAGGTCATCTCAAACTCAAGGAGAGAGAAACTAGACCTCACCTCATAAAGGGAGGAGGGAGGAGATGTCTACACCCATCTTGAATCTACCACACCAGCACATTGTGATTCTTCAAGAGCTCCATTCACAAATCGTGTTATTATCATCAACTCAAGCTTCTATGATATGTGCTAGAATTTTCAGCAAGATGGGTGGTGGGGAGAGAGGAGAGGGGATTGATTTGATAGCTTATGTTCTGATAGCCTACAATGGGAATGTGCATTTGTTTAGCTCTCAGTAATCATGCTGTGTTAAGAACATCAACAAATAATGTTCTGGCCTAAAAAAAAGAGATTAGAAACTTTTAGGGGATTTTATTCATAATCCTCCCCCCAACATCCCTTGACATTCCCTCCTCCAATTGTAAACTGAGATTACTTTGGAAAATTACTATTATTTTTTCCACATCTCTAAAAACAGGAAATGATTTTGGTGATTTTTACTAATTTTGAAGGCAATATTTTGTTCAAACTGTTATTCTCACGTTGATTTTAGATTTTGAACCATCTGTCTATCCTGCACTTTAGGACACTGGGATATATTTTATAGACCACTGGACACAGAACAGGTTTTCCACAACTAAACGTTTAATCTATCAATCCTTTATTAAGCAACTCTTAGGCAAATGAGAACAAATGAAACACAATCTCAAGAATGTTTTGTGGTTTGTTGTAGTTTTCTGATAAATATAAAAATATGTATCATATATATACATATATATATACATATATATACACACACACTGCAAAACAAAAGAAATATTTTTGTTTTTAAAGGAGCTTGAATAATTTCTGTTTGCATTTTATTTCTACATTTGGCTAGCAGGGCAACTTTGGACAGTTACTAGAGCTTCTATTTTCCTGTCTCTGAAGTGAGAGTAACAGCCAGTAGAACTTTTAAATGACAAAAGTGATACGAAGCTTTGCTTCTTAACCAATCTTCCAGGTACTTAATAATCACTTAAATTCTTGCAGAAAAGGACTGTGGTTCTAAGGAGGAGGACCTGTGATTCAGCATGTTTAACAAGGTCCCGGGTGAGGCAGGCCCCTCCACAAACCCATGGACCACAACTTGAATAACAGGGCTGCACTCAGAAATGTTGGCTCCTGGTCTCCACCCCTCTATCTCTCTGTGAGAAATTTCCAGGAGACAGGAATGATTTTTGTGTTTGTTCTCCATCTCCAGTGTGATGGATCTCAGTTGTGCCTCTCATTTAAAACATTGTGGCTCCTACACTGTTTAACTCTGACAATCAGTGATTTGTGATTCTCCTCTTTCCTGGGTGTTTATTAGATAACTAGAGGCCCGGTGCATGAAATTCGTGCAGGGGGGTGGGGGGGTCTCCTCAGCCCAGCCTGCACCCTCTCCAATCTGGAGATGTCTGACTGCCAGTTTAGGCCAAATCCCGGGGATCAGGCCTAAATAGGCAGTCAGACATCCCTCTCACAATCCTGGACCACTGGCTCCTAATCACTTGCCTGCCTGCCTGGTCACCCCCAACTGCCACCACCCACTGGCCTGTCGTCCCTCACTGCCCACCCTGCCAGCCTAATTACCCCCAACTGCCCCCCCTGCCAACCTGATCACCTCTCATGGCTTCCTCGCCAGCCTGGTCACCCCACACACCCTGCTGTTCAGTCATTTGGTTGTCCCTCACAAACCCCCCTGCTGGCCTGGTCATAGGCAGCCACCTTGTGAGGGTGTGTGGGTTAATTTGCATATTATCTCTTTATTATATAGGATGACCTTGGGACTGGAGATTCTGATGCCCAGGCTCAGGGAGCAGATTTCCTATGGAAGGGCTGTGAATGGCCATTTTACTCTCCTGTTTTCTTTATTTCTCTTTCTTGTTTGCTTGCTTTCTTTGCTTTATCTTCATAAACTAATAGAGTCAACATCCCATCTGCCATTTTAATGTATCTGAGGAAGCTTATCTCAGAATTTCCTATGATTTTTGTGCTCATTAGTCTTCTAGGTGAATCAGAGATTTCCTCCTATAACACCACAAGGTTTCTCAGTAGAACCTCCTGGCTCCTTGCTGAGTCCTGTGAATGACTTTATTATGACAAAGTTGACTTGCAGCCAGAAAAGGCAGAATTCCACAGCCGGGCTTTCTTTCCAGTGTTATGGGTTTTTTTCTCAGAAGTTTCATGCTGGTTTAATGATGCTTTTTAGCTATTAATACTCCAGTACTCTAGCTGCTCTAAGAAATATGTAACTAAACAATAACTTAAAATAGGTAAATTAATGATTAAGTTGCACCAAAAACTAATGTCTCTTAGTCACAGTTCATAATTTCCAAACAGACATCATTTAGAATGATTGGTAACTTCAGCCTTGTAACTCCTTCAAGGAGAAAGGCTATGAACTTAAATCACTACAATAAGCTGACAGTGAGACTCATATTTTCTGAGTTAAAGATATATTTTTATGGTGACACAGTGGAGTCTGTCACTCATCATAAACCATAGAAAACCATTTCTGTTTTAAATTAGGTGCTTAGGCTTTTGTCCTGCTCTCTGTTTATTTCTCATTTCTGCTTTTGTTTGTCCATTTTCAATAGTTCCCAATTGTCTCCCATTTCCCGAAAACGGCTCATATGTTATAGCTCAGTTTCCTTGTAGGTATTGCATCCTAGTTGCGGTCACCTTAATTTACACCTTCAATTATGTTTCCAAAGCCAACTCAATGCTGCAGATATTCAATAACCCTGCAAAAGAGTCTAATTTTAACATAAGGAACAGTCTTATCCTAAAATGCCAGGCATAAGAAACCCATGAATTTTGCATATCTCTTTAGTACTATTGAATTACTGGTACATTTCTCCCCTTCCTTTGAGCTACTTAATCCATTACACTTCATTTTACTGCCAACTCTGGTTTTTGAGGGTGTCCTTTCTTTTCTTTTTTTTAATATTTTTTTATTGATTTCAGAGAGGAAGAGAGAGATAGAAACATCAATGATGAGAAAGAATCATTGATTGGCCGCCTTCTGCACACCCCCTACTGGGGATCGAGCACTCAACCCCGGGCATGTGCCCTTGACCAGAATTGAAACTGGGACCCTTTGGTCCTCAGGCCGACGCTCTATCCACTGAGCCAAACCAGCTAGGCAGTGGTTCTCAACCTTCTGGCCCTTTAAATACAGTTCCTCATCTTGTGGTGACCCCCAACCATAAAATTATTTTCGTTGCTACTTCATAACTGTAATTTTGCTACTGTTATGCATCGTAATGTAAATATCTGATATGCAGGATGGTCTTAGGCGACCCACAGGTTGAGAACCGCTGAGCTAGGGCAAGGGTGTCCTTTCTTAAAAACAACGAATAAGTCACTGTTTCCCAGTCAAGGCAATAGCCCCAAATCATTGGAAAGGTTAATAACTCTGGAATTTGGGCCTCAATGGTTTTAAAGCCATCTCCATTATATTTATTAAAATGGAAGATCTTCTCAAAGTACATTTCTTCCTTCCTACCTCTCTCTCTCTCTCTCTCTCTCCTTCCTACCAAGACTCATATCTTTGTTGCCTTATTTTACTCTATTGGATCCAGGTCACACACATGGCAGCTGCCACAGCCCACTAACTGAGTAGTGGGGAGACAAATGATAGGCACAGAAGTCTCCTTGATGAAAATGCTTTACTTTTAATTAGTATGGACTTATTAAAATGCACTTGGCAATCTATAAATGGCAAAAAAAGAGAAAATAAACATGGGGTGTTACATCATACTCCAAATGATTTTTTTTTGCATGATTTCCAGGGCAATTACAAGAAAGAGTTGGATCACCATTTTCACGTATAAATGAATAAGGAACGTGGGTCTACTCTTCAGAATCACAGCCGATAGAAATCTGCGTAGTTTGCTTCTGAGTGCTCTTCAAAAGTGAGTTTGACTTTTTTTTTCCTTCATTTCCTCACTCAGCTCCGTCCACCTTTCTGTTGCTCTTGTCTATTTATAGGCTTGCCTGATCTTCTAGACCTGAACTGTTTAATAAGGTCACTAGTCACCTACACATGGTAACTGAGCATTAGACCTATGGTTAGCCCAAACTGGGCTGTGGATAATGGATTTCAAAGTCTTAGTACAAAAAAAGCAGGATGCAAGTTATCATAATGACTCTTATTATATGTTGAAGTGATACTATCTTGGATATATTGGGTTAATTAAAATATGTTAGAATTAATATCATCTGTTTCTTTATACCTTCCTGGAAATTTTAAAATTACATACATGGCTCTCATTTTTAAATTTCTATTGGACACTACTATTCTAGACCGTGAGACCCTCACAAGCAGGAAGTGGGTCTTATTCCTTCCCAAATAATGAATAAGTAGATCAGGGGACACTTATGGTTGGTTATTAAATGAATCAATGGGTATATTGATTAATATATTATTTATTCCAATTTACATTCCCAAGCCCTGGCCTCTGATATTGCTGACTGAGCTGCAAATAGGCTAAAAGATTTGAGTCTGGCAGCATAGGGGCCGTCAGATGGGACATGGGGCTGTGTGGGCCCTCAAGTTCATTGCTTCCAATTGCAAGCAACCTCATGCATTTAATTCAGAGTATTATGCAAACATGATCACATTCTCTACTTATCATAACATAGAAATGACTGGAAAATGCTGTCTATATTTTATGTAATGGAGTGGAAGTTTTTTACTTAAAAGAAACATCTCAAAAATTAATTTAACTATGAATTCTATATGAGGATCTTTTTTCTTTTCTTTTTTTCTCTCTTTCAGCCATTAGAATTAATGGGTATCAGTCTGAGGGTTAATCTCATTTTAGGGTGTTATAGTTTGAGGATTATTTCAAACTGGTGTGAAGTTTCCTTTCAAGCCTCTTGAATGTAGTAGGTATAAATACTGTTATCTGTGGGATACATCATTCCTCTGGTTTGATTAAATACATCCTAGGCAATGGAGATCCAATTTATGGGGCATTATGATACAGTGCAGCATTAGAAGTTTTGATACAACCCTTATGCCAACCTGACAGGGTGCGTTTTATTAGCCTTATTTTGTGGTAGCTACCTTCTGCCCAAGTTCACATTTTGGGGCATTGATTCTCAACCTGTTTGTGTCTAATGCCTCCACCTTTTTCATAAGGTTGCTTCTTAGGAGAGAACAAGGAAACAAAAAGGAAAGTTAATTAATTTTATGATTTGTTGAGCTACTTTTATAAATTTTACTATATTTTCCCTGTTGGCTGTTTTCCTTTTCATTTTAGTTTCTTGCATCCAAAGTCTATTCCTAAATACTTAACAGAAATGCTCTGGTTGTAGAGAGAAAGCAGGGAGGAAAGAGAGCAGTGATTATTCAATCGGAAGTAGATAGGCAGGCCCCGCTCACACAGGGCCCTGGGCTTATGAGACACCCTTGCCCCGTCATGGATACGGAGGCAGCAGGATGTTGGTCCTGAAACAACCACACTGTTCTATCAGGCAGCGGGTGTCGCTAATGGGGGTGCAATGCTGGATTTATTATAAGAAATATATATTTGACCTTCACCTCCATTCCCTGCACAGGGCTCCTGAAACCCTCAGCATTTCCTAGTCCATGAACACAACAAGGATGTCGTTGGTTATAATGAGGTGACTTCTGGACCCTCTCTAAAAATGGGGTCTAATGGCCAGGAAAGCCAACCCTTTGACTAGCTGGTTGGAACCTTAGTTATGCAGGGCTGAGCCCTTAACCTGTGGGATCAGACTCCATCTCCAGGTGCATAGTGTCAGACTCAGGTTGAATTGTAGGACACCCCACTGGTGCCTGAGAATTACTTGTTGTTGGGGGAAAAGCCCCACACATTGGAATTGGTGTTGGAATTATACTGGGATGGACAGAGAGGGGGTAGGAATTGGTGTGAGGATCATACTCAGATAGGGCAAGGAGTGGGTAGGAATTGGTGTGAGGATCATACTGGGATAGGGCAGGGAGTGGGTAGGAATTGGTATGAAGATCATACTGGGATAGGACAGGGAATGGGTAGGAATTGGTATGAGGATCATACTGGGATAGGACAGGGAGTGGGTAGGAATTGGTGTGAGGATCATGCTGGGATAGGACAGGGAGTGGGTAGGAATTGCTATGAAGATCATACTGGGATAGGAGAGGGAATGGGTAGGAATTGGTGTGAGGATCATGCTGGGATAGGGCAGGGAGTGGGTAGGAATTGGTGTGAGGATCATGCTGGGACAGGACAGGGAGTGGGTAGGAATTGGTGTGAAGATCATGCTGGGATAGGGCAGGGAGTGGGTAGGAATTGGTGTGAGGATCATGTTGGGATAGTACAGGGAACAGGTAAGAATAGAGGAGACTTCAATGACAAATGCATGTCCTTTTTCCCACAGAAGCTTCCATGCATCCCAGCTGCCTTTTGCACTAACTGCAAAGCCCATTGGAGGCCAATCTGGGAGACTAGACTGGGGGTCATGGTGGTAGACAGGTGGTCCTGGTGGCTGCTCTTCCACCCAGCAGGCTCCGAGCTGGGGAACTGTCCCCAGTCCACATTCTAGCACAGCTTTGCCAATGCTCGCTCTGACCCCGAAGGAACAGTGTTTCCTCTTTAGAAGCAAAGGTACAGAGGGAGAATGGGCTTTTCTACTCTGAGAAAATGGCCCTTTTCAGGTCAGCTATGTCTCTCTGTCCTCTCGCCTGCCGCCAGTGCTTTGCACTGCTTATCAACCTTAATCAACATGAGTGACAGAAAACCTGATAACCACCAAGGGCTGGTACTGCTGGTGGGGGAGACCTCTTTTAAAATGTCAGGGCTGAATGAGCTGTATTTACATTTCTTTGGGCTCCAGCTTTTAAAAGATTTTCATTTTCCACATAGGAGGGATGAAAGTAAGAATTACTTTAGTGTCTGCCCGAAATTGCATCTTAGGGCAGCACTGCAAGGTCTCCGCACAGCCTGCAAGCTGACAGCTCCCGTGCGGGGCCCAGTAGCCACCCCTAAAGCGGCTGCTATATGATGCACACACCTCCCGCCTCGGAAGCATTGAAATCCATTAAACAATGAATGTGTTCTAAGATGCCACTGTGGCTCTGCTGTCATGTGAACCACAGGTGGGATTCTAGGTGGGTTACCTAGGGGAAGCCCCCAATCCCTCACAGGGGACAGTTCACAGCGGACAGAAGAGGGAAATCAATACATTGCTTCAGTGGGAACTGAATGGTGGAATGGGTGAATGACGTCAGCCACTGCACCTCGCACAACACTTGGCACATGCAAAGTACTTTAAAGACCTTAACTTTCGCCGAAACCGGTTTGGCTCAGTGGATAGAGCATTGGCCGGCAGACTGAAGGGTCCCAGGTTCAATTCCGGTCAAGGGCATGTACCTTGGTTGCGGGCACATCCCCAGTAGGAGGTGTGCAGGAGGCAGCTGAATCGATGTTTCTCTCTCATCGATGTTTCTAACTCTCTATCTCTCTCTCTTCCTCTCTGTAAAAAATCAATAAAATATATTTAAAAAAATAAAAATAAAAAATAAGTACCTTAACTCTCTCCTACCCCTCACTGTCTCCTTACTTTCCTTGAGACCCTTGCACCAGGAGAAAGAAAAAATTATCCTGGCAAAAACTGGTTCGCTCCACCGTCACTCAGGCCAAAGGAAGAGTAAGTAACAAGCTCTGTTCGGCTGCTGTGACTTAATACTTAGCCTCTGGGAGTGCAGTGGTTGGCTCAGCCGCCCTGAAGCCCAATAGAAATAACAGACTCCCAGGCCTAACTGCAGACCGGCTCCCCAAGAATTGGCATTTCAACAAGACCCCAGGTGACTCCTCTGCCTATAGATGCTTCAGAAGAACAGTTTATGGCAAGGGCACTCATTTAGGAGTTAGGACACTGGACATCCAGGTCGCTTGCTTTGCAAACAAGTCAGGACTCTGGCTTGTTTCTTCTTCTCTAAAAGGGGTGGGCTTCTTCCATCTGTTGCTAGAAAGGTCAGGCATGATCCGAAAGAATCCAAGCAAATTCTGGCCCCACCTGTGTACTGCAAATGATATGCATATCAGACTTTGGTGATGTAAATGAATGCCAATGAAACTGCAAAAACTAAACTCAACTCTCTCTCTCTCTCTCTCTCTCTCTCTCTCTCTCGCTCTCTCTCTCTCTCTCTCTCTCTCTGTCTCTCTCTCTCTCGTTCTCTCAGTTGTCAACCACTGTGTCACCCAAAACCAAACGAGAAAACAGCGAATCTCACTGCCTGGAACATTTATCACTTTGCAGATGCGTCCCTCCTATTTTCCTGCCCAAGAGAATGTATTTGCAATTCTGTGAAGCTGCCCTTTCTCCATCACTGCAAGGGCAGAGAGGCAGAAGAAGGGGCGCTGAGCAGAGCGGGCACATCAGACACAGGGCTGAATCTGTAACCAAGTCATGTAATCGGGGCGTCTCTGCAAACACCACTGCTGGCTGGGGAAGGGTGTGACTGTAGAGGATACTTTTGAAAATGGGTTCCCCGAGGACACACTTTTATCATCTTAGGATTTGAGACGCGCTGCTTTGCTTCTCATCTTTCCTCATGCATTTTCATTCTTCATTCTTTCAAGGGCTTCCATTTTATATTTCCTTCTGTGGTCAGAAGAGCTGCACTCCTCCTAATTTCAGGATGTTTCATCATTAAAAATTATATGAAACAGTCGGCCATCCGCAGGGAAGGCTTAATTTCCACTTTCTGCTGCAGTCAGCATGGTTGAGGTTCAGTCTTTCCATAAACGTGGAATCCATTTAAAATGATTTCCACGAACTAGGAGTCACTTGATACCATTTCATGGCCTCACTAACCAACTAACTACCTACTTTTAAGAGCCAATTAAATTGACCTGGTTTTGGCAAAAAGAGAGAAACACGCTTTAAATTCTGCAGAACCAAGGAATTATAGAAACAGGGTTTATTGGGTGAAAGCAGTAAAGTTACAAAGTGCAAATATTTAGGAGTGTTAGGCTGTTGATGTTGGCTTTTGAACTTGAGGGAGAGGGTGCGAGCAGAGGCTCCCCCAAGGCAACCTTCACAGTTGCTTTGAAACCAAAATCATTTTTTTTCCCTTGAAGGAAAACATACTATTTTTATGTTTTCTGTTTATTTTGTTGTTTGTTAAAGTAACATGTACTCCGTAGGAAAAAACTGAGAAAACACCTAAAAGCTATGAAGATGGGGGAAACTATCCCTCTTCAATTAGCAGCAATGTTCCTATCTCCAACGTGTTTTCTCTTCTGTATTTGTAACTTGAATTAATTAGACCCTCTGCTGTTTACAAATTGTAATTTATGGAGAAAAAACAAACAGGTTGGTGGAGATTGCAGGGCCATGCTAAAATCACCCTTCCTGAGCTACCCGAGGTCACTTAGATGGGCTAAGTGGGCGCCTGACTTATTTCAACTCTGAAGAGGAGAGAGTCCTGGGCTGTGGTTGGCCCTCCTTACAGAACACTGGTCTTTGTGACCAGGAGGATGCTGTAGACAAGAGAACTGGGGACTGACTTAGGTGGGTTGCTAGGAGACCTTTACCTTACAGGTAGTAAATGATAACTGAGACCCGAAATATGACTCAGAGTCTGGCCCCAAAATGCAGACTCTTGACAACCTTGCCAGGGACATTCCTCTTCAACGCTTGCACGTTTCAACCAAGCAAACACAGACCTGAACATACCTCTTACCCGCTCGAGAAGTGTATGGGGTAGGTGTGGCTCAGCTGTCTGGTCCTGTCTTCATCCCTGACTGCCAGGGAGCTTTAAGATACAGACTCCTGTCTCCTCGCATAGCTCAGCGGTTCTCAACCTGTGGGTTGCGACCCCTTTGGCGGTTGAATGACTTTCAGAGGGGTCGCCTAAGACCATCCTGCATATCAGGTATTTATATTACGATTCATAACAGTAGCAACATTACAGTTATGAAGTAGGAACAAAAATAATTTTATGGTTGGGTCACAACATGAGGAACTGTATTTAAAGGGCCAGAAGGTTGAGAACTACTGCCCTAGCTGATTCTATCAGAACACCTGGGAGTGGGAAGGGGCTGGGCATCAGCATTTCTCAAAGCTCTTTAGGTAGCCCTGGCTGGTGCTGGAGCATCGGCGTGCACACTGGAGCTTTGCGGGCCTGATTGCTAGTCAAGGGTAATTACCTGGGTTGCAGGTTTGATCCCCAGTGTCCCTGATTGGGACTCCTGCGGGAGGCCTGTCTTACATCAATGTTTCTTTCTTTCTGTCTCTTCCACTCTCTCTAAAAATCAGTGGTAAAGGTATCCTTGGTGAGGATTAAAATAAAATAAAATAAAGCTCTCCAGATAAAGCTAAAATGCATGGAGAATTGGAAAGCATTCTGCAGAAATTCACCTGCCAGTGTAGCCCTTAAGACAGAAAACAAATCTGAGAGTAAAGCGTTATCTATGGAAGAAGAGCTATGTTCATGAGATTCTGTGAAGAAAAAATAGAAAACAATTTCCTCCCCCAAGTTTCTGTGTCATAAAAAAGATGAAATTAAGAACTTGGTAATGTAAGTGAACTTGGACAAGGTCCTCCAAAACTAAGACATCTAAATTATTTATTGGTGTTCTTTTCTCTCACAAATCATCATCATCATCATCATTATCATCATCATCATCATGTCAAAGCCAAAGACAGGCATTTCCAAGTCTAATAGCCAAGAAACATATAAGAGCTTCTGTTTGGATTTTTATGAAGTTGGAAATGGTGAATCTCCATCTCATGAGGGTTTTGCCCCCAAATGCTCCTATTATGCAAATAACATTTAGACAACACTAAAAGGAACAGGAGGGGAAAAACCCCCACAATATTATCCCTCTAATTTCCTCAGTTTGGCATGTGAACAATTTCTGTCTTTACATATTGCATTTGAGCCCTTCTCTATAACCATGAACATTTTGCATAGTCATATATTAATGTTGGGAATAATTTCAATTTTTTGGCCTAAAATACATTGTGAATATTTTCAGCTGGTCATGTACTTTGTTGCAGCAGCCATAGGAGACTAATAAACCTATAGAAGAGTTTGCACTTCATCATGAATGCAATCAGCAACCACCAACATGCTTAAAATAAGACAGAACATGGTCACATTGAAAAGATTACTCTGGATGGAAAGCTGGTGTGGTGGGGTAAAGATGATAGTACTGAGGGCAGAGATTTACTTCATCCATTCATTTTCCAAATAGTTATCATATGCTAATTAGCTATGGACATACCACTGTGCATGATTCTAAGAATAGATAACCAAGCAGATTCTGGCCTCATGAAATTTGGAAATTAGTGAAAGCATTGACAAGAAAAAAAGAGCAAATGAATTATCACAAAATAATACATAGTACATAGTAAAGAAGAAAAAGAATGGTGATGGGTGGGAGTGGGGAGTAGTTGTTTGCTATAGGCAAGGTGTTGGAGAAGTCCTTGCAGAGGTGAGGAGAGGTATGACAAGATCTCAAGGTGAGGAGAAGCCGGTCTGGGGAGGAAGGAGAGAATGGCATTTCTGGCAGGGGGAACAGCATGTGAGGGAAGAGGACTTTGAAAGGAGATTAGAACGAGGACAGAGTGGCCAGGGCATTGTGAGGGAGCAGGCGTGGCACACAATGTGGCTAAAGACCCGTGAGGGCTGCAGCTCTGGGCCGTGCTTAAGGGTGTGGAGTTTATTCTAGATATAATAAGAAGCCAGTGGGTCCCCTCGCTCAGAGGCATAACAGTGCAGTTTGTGTTTATAAGGATCCCACTGTCTTCAGGATACAGAATAAGGAAGGGTCAACGTGGGGGTCAGAGAGGATGCTACAGTGATCTTTTTTTTAAATATATTTTATTGATTTTTCACAGAGAGGAAGGGAGAGGGATAGAGAGTTAGAAACATCGATCAGCTGCCTCCTGCACATTCCCCACTGGGGATGTGCCCGCAACCAAGGTACATGCCCTTGACTGGAATCGAACCTGGGACCTTTCAGTCCACAGGCTGATGCTCTATCCACTGAGCCAAACCGGTTAGGGCCACAGTGATCTTCTAAACAGGAGTTGAAATGGCTTCACCTAAGACAATGGAAGTAGAAATGGAGAGAGTTGGTCAGATCCATGATTTATTTTGGAAGCAGAGTTAACAGTGTCTTAAGAATGTAAGCCAGCCCAGCTGGTGTGGCTCAGGGCTCGAGTGTCAACCCATTAACCAAGAGGTCACTGGTTTCCAGTCATGGCACGTGCCTGGTTTGTGGGCTCGATCTGCAGAGGGGGGCATGAAAAAGGCAGCTGATCAATGATGTTTCTTTCTCA
>NW_006295183.1:3083364-3088342 GCF_000327345.1 Myotis davidii | reverse complement strand
CTTTCCCTCTCCCTTTCTCAAAAAATCAATGAGAACATAGTTACAAAAAAATTTAAAAAGAGAATGTAAGCCATAGGTCATGTAAAATAGGATAATGGTTGATGGGTCTTATCAAATGTCTTTTCAATTACGTGGAAACCATTGCATTTTAAGTATAGATATTTCACAGTAATGGTGTCCTTGTTTTTATTAATATAGATAGATATAGATTATGCATTTAATTGCTTTATTACACACTAGAGGCCTGGTGCACAGATTCATGTACTGGTGGGGTCCCTTGGCCTGGCCTGTGGGGATCGGGCCAAAACTGGCTCTCCGACATTCCCCGAGGGGTCCCGGATTGCGAGAGGGCACAGGCCAGGCCAAGGGACCCCACTGGTGCATGATCAGGGCTGGAGAGGGACTGCGGGAGGGCTCCAAGGAGTCCAGCCTGTCTCGCCCAGTCCCAATCTGGCAATTGGGGCCTGCCAGCCGGGGAGGAACCGCAGGAGGTTGGCCAGTTGGGGAGGGACTGCGAGAGGGCTCCAGGGCATATCCAGCCTGTCTTGCCCAGTCTTCTTCCAGACCCCAGCAGCAAGCTAACCTACCAGTCGGAGTGTCTGACCCCTGGTGGTCAGTGCACGTCATAGATACTTGTCGAACAGTATGGTGGGACACAGCATATTAGGCTTTTATTATATAGGGTTTCTATGAGAATCTGAACAGAATAGATCTATTAAAACTAAATGTATTTCCTCCCATGTGAATTTTACCATTCCTTTCTATTTCTACTCCTATTGGAGATATAATTCTTTTTCTTCATCAGGTTGTGTAAGTTAGACCCTGTCAGATATAAAAGTCATATTATGTCAGTTATATTTGGTGTCAATGTTTTTTATCACTTTGTATTTTTAATTTTTATCCTATTTAATATTTGTACAGCACTGAATTCATCTCTCCCTTTCTGATTTTGCCTGTGATTTAAAGCTTAGGGAGTTATTATGCTTCATAAAATCTGACTAGTTCTTTTATTATATATACATGCACACATGTACATGTACTTAACAAATTCAATTATTGTTTAGGCATATGCTGTAAACTGTGAGTGTAAATTAATTTTTATTCCTCCTTAGCTAACCAGTTTTTTCTGCATCAATTGTTCAATGATTATACTCTTCATCATTACTCTCAAATCCTACTCCACCTTATATTAAGTTCCATACATGTTATCAGATATTTTCCTGGGACTTCTGTTCTTTTGATCAGGATTCTTGTGTTTGTTGAAGGGGAAACGTACCACTAGTTTTGATTACTATCAGCCAAGACTTCCTGCTAGAGATTTTTATCAAAATAACATTTTATAGACATACTTGTTGAATCTCCCGGGGGAACAAGCTGCTTGTGTTTTTGGTTGTCATTTAGTTAAATGTAGAAGTATTTGAAAATTATATATATGCATTTATTTCATAAATCTTATATTAAGAATTGCAGATTTTAAGCTCTATGAGGACCTGTCTGGATTTCTCCCATTGCCCAGCTCTCAGTGTAGAATATAGCACCTATTAAGTGCTCAACAATATTTTATGAATGACAAAAACAATAAATCAAAACATTTTAGCAAACCACATCACTATCTCAAAACTAACCTGGAAATGCAGTATCTATATTGTTCAGTTTTCTCATTCAGAAACAGATCATTTCTCTTTTATGCAACTTTCTTTTAAATATATTTTTATTGATTTCAGAGTGGAAGGGAGAGGGAGAGATAGAAACATCAGTGGTGAGAGACAATCATTGATAGGCTGCCTCTTGCATGCCTCCTACTGGGGATCAAGCCCACAACCCAGGCATGTACCCTTGACTGGACTTGGACCTGGTACCATTCAGGCCACAAGCCAACACTCTATCCACTGAGCCAAACAGGCGAGGGCTTATGCAGCCTTCTTTTATATGTTTTACTCATAAATACAGACCGCAAATGTTTTGTGTTATGCTTACTGTAAAAGTACTTTGTCGTCAGTACTGAAAATGAGATTTAACTTTTTTGTTTTTATCATCTGACAAATTACTGCTCTTTACAGAAAAGCAATTGATTTTATTTATATTTTAGACAGCCAAAATAATAAGCATTTACTGATTTCAGTGACATTTTACTAAAACCTAAGGAAGCTTTTATTATAAGATACACCATTGATTTTATAACCACTTAAAATATAGCCATATTAAAGTGACACATGATTGTAAGACTCATTTCAATTTCAGATTTTTTTTAAAATGAGACCTACTGTTGATGCCTTACAGTGGTTCCCATTTAATTATTTGGACCTGCACAAATAATCTGTAAGGCATGACATGTGTCTCACATGACATTGTCCTTTTTACTCTATTTTTGTGTTATATTTTATGATACTGAAATTTCAAAAATGGGAAACTGACGATCACAAATAGACCCAGAGTCATAGAAGCATGAACAGACTGTTGAACTTCAGAGGGAAGGCAGGGGAGGGTGTGTGGGAAGAGATCAACCGATGAGTTTGTATACATACATGCATGACCCATGGACACAGATAATGGGGCGGTGGGGGCTGGAAGAGGTTAATGGGGGGGAAAAGAGAACCTATATAATACTTTCAACAATAAAGACTTTTTAAAAAATAACAATTACATCATTTCTCCTTCTTAAGAGGACAAAATGCTACTTTTTCATTTTGCAATTATTTAGAGTCCTTGCCATGATGGGGACTTGTCACCCACCGCAGACTTCGAGACAGGCATGACCCATCACCCCACTCAGCTGTTAGAGTTCAGTAAATGCACCCCAATAACTATGCAGGATCAAGTGAAAAAACAGTCCATGTCAAAAGTTGTCTTCAGTGAAGCTGTACAAATGCTTCAAATATATCTGCAATGTTTTTATAAATGCTCAGATAACCTCTTCTTAAAAATAAAAATTAAAAAGTGTGTGAGGCCTGGCCACTGGCTCAGTAGGTTGGAACATTGTCCCATACACCAAGAAGTTGCAAGTTCAGTTTCCGGTGGTCAGGGCACATCAATAGGTTGTAGGTTCAATCCTGGCCAGGGTGTGTGCTGGAGGTAACCAATCAATCAATGTTTCTCTCTCACATGGATCTCTCTCTCTCTCTCTCTCTCTCTCCTCCGACCCCTCTTCCTTTCTCTCTCAAAATCAATAAAAATCATGTCCTCCGCTGAGGATTTAAGAAAAAGAGTGTGTGAACCTAGTACACCACAGCTAATCGCTAATCGGGGAGAGAGGTCTCCTGCTCACATGAAAGCCTGACTATGTGCAAAGCTCACCCAGAGCTACATAAAGAGAGAAGATACGTTTTAATCATCAGAAATATCAACTCAAAACTCTGAATTCATCTTCCCCTTGTTTTTGCTTTCAAATAATGTTCTTTCAGGAGTATTTGGAAGGATCTTTTCTCCTGAGAGAATATCACTGACTGGCATTTAGAAATGTTAGAGAATTGTACACCCCAAACCTATATACTTTTATTAACCAATGTCACCCAGTACATTGAATAAAAGTGATCTTAAAAGAAGTAATATGATGTTCAGTTATGAACTATCCTGTACATTGCCCCCATTTTAACAAGAGAGAGAGAAAGGCCATTGGAAAGAGGGTCATAAGTCATGTTCAGTGACAAGGGGCAGAGGAGTCAAAATAGAGTTTACTTTTGAAAAATAACATGGGCCTACTCAACTACTATGGATAAGAAACACCCTGTGTGTGGTGTGTGCACCTGTGTGTTCTGTGCACTCCATGCTAATCCCAGGCCAGATGATTAGAATTTCCTGTATTTTTCAGATGTGGAAGTGAGGGCACACATTTGTGAAGTAACTTTCCCAGGATGACATTATAGAGTAAAAGGCAAAGACCAAATTCATATTCAGGTTCCTGGATTCTGCAAGTTACACTTTATTTTTTCAAATATATTTTTATTGGTTTCTGAGAGAAGAAAGGAGGGGAAGAGAGAAATAGAAACATTGATGATGAGAGAGAACCATCAATCGGCTGCCTCCTGCATGCTCCCTACTGAAGGTCAAGCCCTTGCCTGGAATGGAACCGTGACCTCCTGGTTCCTAGGTCAGTGCTCAACTGCTGAGCCACACCAGCCGGGCATGCAAGTCCCATTTTAAATCATTACAGTGCTTCCCATTGACTCTCATTCCCCTGAATGAAAGTGGTCAGGCTTCGGGGCTGACAAGCACCTATTTGGAAGTCTCACTAGGGAAAGTGTGACAATCCACACGCCCTTCTGTGACATCCACCTTGGTGCTGGAGTGGCAGGTTGTAGTCTGTCTTTCTCACACTGGATGACACAGTGGGGAGGGGGCGGTGACTTGTGATTTAGTTTAGGTAGAATGTTCCTCTGTCAGTGTTGAACAGACATCGTCCGTGTCCTGGCATACCAAGTGTGATTCGGTTCTTTTCAGATGTCGTAGGCGTGATTACATTGTCTCTTCCCTGTCAAATCACCTTGAGAGAGGGAGCTGCACCTGGCAGTCACTGAGGTGAACTTAGAGTCCGAAAAGTTGACACGGAAACATAATCAATAGAGGGGATGATGCTGTGCACATCTCGGGCCTGTTGAAGGAGTAATGCAAGCACATTCACAGAGACCCTGGCAAAAGGCTGGGCACATAGTAGGAACTTTATAAGCAGCCTCCTTCTTTGTTAAAGTAGGATCATGATGATTATGGGCATTAGCGGAGACTGGGAATGAAATCAACAGTGCTGTTGAACACTGCATTCAATTTTTTAAAAGATCTTGTTAGGAGATGAGCACAAGACATTTCTGCATTTGCAGCAGAGCAGAAAACAAGGCCATTATGGATATTAAGAATCAGCTGTACTACCCACCAGTCAGAGATGAGGAATTACAACCCCAGTTCTCCTGAAAGGAGGAAGTTTGGATTAGCGTTCAAACAGATCTGAGGAGAGAGAATATGAAAACTGTCCTGCAGTTACTTCTGC
>NW_006295183.1:3027621-3083321 GCF_000327345.1 Myotis davidii | reverse complement strand
AGCAGTTACGTAACATTTCCTGAAACAGTCTGTGGAAAAGTTCATGGACAAACCAAGGGAACATTTTATCATCAACCCTGCTATTATCATTGTCAGCATCAGCATGAATTGTTGGTTGATTTTCCCCCAAGTACTATATAAGCCTATTCAAATGACAATAAGCAAGTACTTACTGTGTGTTAGATACTGCTAACATATCTACTTAATCTTCAGGAACCATATAAATATTATTCACATGCTATAGATAAATGAGTCTGAAACATGAATGCTCATGTTCAAGTGCTTGCAATTGAAATGTGGAAGGTATGGAGATTACTTGAGAAACTAATAATGTTATTTCTGTGGTTTTTAAAAAATATTCTTATTGATTTTAAGAGAGAGAGGAAGGGTTGAGAGAGAGACAGACAGACAGACAGACAGACATTGATGTGAGAGTGAAACATTGATAGGCTTCCTCCTGCATGCCCCCTATGTGGGATGGAGCCCAAAACCCTGGCTTGTGCCCTGACCTGGAATCAAACCGGCAAACTTTCAGTGCACAGGCAACTGAGCCACACCATCCAGGGCTAATATTTATTTTGTACGCATTGTTTCATGTGACCATCAGAACTGTCCATGAAATAATCGGCATTAGATCCATTTTAGACATTAGGAAATTGGCTTTCATAGAGTTTGAGGAACTTGCCCCAAATCACAGTTACAGACAGCAGAGGGATCAAATCCTTGTTTGTCTGATTCTGCCAAGACACCGCAAGAGGAAACAGGCCAGTGCCCCATCAGCATAGATAGATGTGTTAGTTTAAGACTGCCAGGCCCAGGAAAAAAATCAATGATCAAAGCCAAGCCTAGCGGCCCAGTCCTTTGCTTTCAACAAAGCCTGAATTTATTAATTTATAGGCATTAGTCATACATAATCATGGCCAACCTGCCAGGTAAACAGCTAATTATTTTGACTATATTATAAGCTAATCAACTCGCCTGTCTGCAAAATGACAAATGAGATCTGATCAGCAGAGAAACCATTGTTCCAGGGTTGCAAACTCCCGGGAGTCTAATGAACAATGGCTTACTGAATGAGCAATTGCAAGACACAGAGCTAACGTTAGTGTGGTTTCTGTAGAAACAGAGAGCACGCCACTGGCGGTAATGCCTTTGTAATGAAGAACTTGGGCGCTGTGTGTCGGATGGCTGAGAAACCCCACAGGGAAGGCCCAAGCCTTCAGCAAGGCTTTCAGGGACACTACCCGTTCCTTGGGCACAGCCCACCAATGCACTCCACCTCCAGCACTGTGTGCTTCCAAGATGTTTACCCTGAGCCTGGCAGCTTAGCCAGGTCACACCACCTGGACCACGCCAAAGGCTGTCTTTGAGAGCAGGTAGCACATGCACGCTGTGAGGCTCCGGAGCACTCGGGCCACATTGGAGCCTGTGGAAGCATGGGGCAGTGTGAGCACTGGCCAGAACTTTCCACACAACCAGATCTGGATTTCAATCCAGTCTCTTTCACTAACCAGCTCTGTGCTTTTGCACAAATAATTTAACTCCTTTCCATTTTATAGATAAGGCATCTTATCTATAAAACAGGGACAACAATTTTGCACTTTTCTCTCCTTGCAAGTATTAACAAAAATAATGACAAAGCACTACGCTGGAATAAGAAACTGATGGCTGCCCCTCTGTGTCTGTGTCTGTGTGTGTCTGACTGACATTCAGAGAAGACAAGTCAAGTTGAGTGGCAGTGAGTAAGGTGGCCCAGCAAAATCGTGTACTGATCGGGACCATCTTTGTGGACTGGGTAATTCCCCTGAAATTTTTACAAAGCAGGATCCACCAAAGAACAGAGTAAATACAGCTAAACAGCTTTGAACAGATTCGGCTTATGCTCTTGTAAGTAGCTTATTCACTCCAGTTTTAGGAAAACAGGAAGTAATACGATTAAGCATCCAAAGCTCAAATGAAAACATAATGTCAAACCTAGTCCAAGGAGGATTTGGGTTCAGGATAGAGACTGAAATACTTCATAAAATTAAAGGAAGATCAACAGGCTTACACTAAGCCTCATGCACACACTCTCCTAGTCATTTGTAAATTACTAATGGAGCTCTGCATAGAAAATAATAAATTTATTACATGGGGGTATAAAAATAAATTAACAGCTTCTAGTTATTTATCACGTCAGGCACAGTTCTAAGTGCTTTGGGCGCATTTATTAACTATCACTTAATCCTCCAAACTCCTCAGTAATGTCAATGGAATAGATACTAATATCAACTCATTTGAAGATAAGGAAATTAAGAGATTGCATCACCAAACCTTATAAAGTTCTTGGTTTCAAATCCTGTCTCTTCCACTTATTTTCTTGCCTTCACCAGTTAATTTCTTTGGCCTCTGTGGCCACCTTGGTAAAGTGTCTATACAGTTGTTTGACTTAGAGCCAAATCCATAGCAGGCATGGAGTACATGTTAGTTCACCTGAATCTGAAGTGGGATTTGGCAAGAAAGGAAAGGAAAACTCAAACTCAAATTCTGGTTTGTGTCTTCTATATCTAACTACATCTAAATCTAAATACATTTGTGTGTACGTGTGTGTGTGTGTGTGTGTGTGCGCGCGTGCGTGTGTCTGTGTGTTTCTTGAGACATTTTACATTATGCTTTGCAATAGCTTTATTTTACTAGCAATCACTTAATATATAGATACTAGAGGCCCGGTGCATAAATCCGTGCACCAGTGGAGTCCCTCGGCCTGGCCTGTGCGATCGGGCTGAAACCAGCTCTCTGACATCCCCTGAGGGGTCCCGGATTGCAAGAGGGTGCAGGCCAGGCTGAGAGATCCCACCAGTGCACTATCAGGGCCAGGGAGAGACACAGGAGGTTGGCCAGCCAGGGAGGGACTGCCGGAGGGCTCCAGGGCATGTCTGGCCCTGTCTCACTCAGTCCGGATCAGCGGACCCAGCAGCAAGCTAACCTACCAGTCAGAGCATCTGCCTCCTGGTGGTCAGTGCATGTCATAGCAAGCAGTTGAGCTACCTTAGCATATCATTAGCATATATGCTTTGATTGGTTGAACAGCCAACTGGTCTACCAGACACTTAGCATATTAGGATTTTATTATATAGGATATAGGATATATCTACTAAAGTATGTTCTGTCAATGTGGGAAAGTATTTCTCCTTATTGGTTTATATAAGAATACCAGATAGAACTCAGTATTGATTCACTTACAGAGGGAAGAATTGAAAGTACTGTATATTTAATTTTATATTCACCATGGGAAATCTGAGGGAAGTATATTCATAGATGTATGCATGTGATTTGAATAGCATTGACTATCATTCTGAAAGATAGATTGTATTCATGTTGTTTCCATTAGAAGAAGGAAGGATATAGAAACCATCTGAGACAAGGTGACTACTAAGACAGGCCCCCAGAGAGGGATTTGGTAAAGTCAGTGTAAATCCAATGTTAGTTTCTCATCCTGACTTTGGCAAAACCCCATCTTAGCAGTGCGCTCAAATATAATCAGACTCAGGGGGACTAGCTCTCATTAACCAGACTCTTAAAACACTGACAAATAGAACATCCAATAGTATTAGCTAAACATGAGAATCATAACTGCCAGGAGGTCTTAGTTGTAAGTTTGGGATCCATAAATTCTCTGATTATGGTAATTCTTCCAAATAATAAACAATGGGTATATAAATGTATTTGTTCATTCATTCAACACCAAGATATGTACTCAGGATACAATTTTAGCAAAAATAGGTATCATTTTTGGTCCTTGTCCTTCTGAGATTTACAGACTAGTGGAAGAAACATATGTACATAAAAAATTATAGAAGTGCTTGTGAAATTGCATATGTGCCTGTGGGCAAGAAGTGGTATATGACCTAATGTACCATGTGCTTTACCAGCAAGCAGTGTAAGGGCGATTAGTTGACTTTTCAACTGCAAAAGCTGGTGTACTCATCCCTCCGTTTTCATAGAGATGGTCTTGTCTTACCTGGAGGTGGAAGAATGTTCCCGTTTTGCATAGAGTAAGCAATTACTTCTATACTTTCTGCACTGACAATCCCTCTCCTCTTGTCCCATTCCGCATGGAGGTGTGAGAGAAAACCTTTAGCTAGAGTTGCGTCAGTGTGCCCGTTACAGCATTTTCTACAGATACTGAACTCATTCATCAGGGGTGTGTTTAGCAGCCTTGGGGATGCCATGCTCTTTTGACTAAGGCTTGTCAATGATATACGTCTGTGTACGATGCAGAATTGGATCTTGAGGTGTGGAATCAGCACTGATGGTCCTTCCGTTTCCTGGAATCGTGCAGTGAGTAGGCTGGACACAAAGGGCCACGGACCATTTCACAGAAACATCCCGGCAGGTGCTCACAGGCTGATTACAAAAACTGTGTTGGTGGGCGGCACATTACCTGAATCATCAAGGGCAGGAGAAAAGACAACATGTGGATGAGTTCCCTGGGAAGAAGCAGGAGGCTTAAAAATTGAATGGGCTTCCTAGAACGCAGCCTGGTTCCTCTCTTCCTTTTCTAATCCCTGCCAGTGTGGTTTGGTCTAAAAAGAGGTGACGTGGAATCAGGAATGACAGGGTCTGAGGGCCATGGATTTATTCTCATAGCAGTGGAAGTATATGCAAATGTTAATCATAGCTTTGCAAGGGGAGGAGGGTGCATGATGTACTGGCTAGACCACACTCTGTGGCTACGCCAATACAGCCAACTAACAACCTTCTGTTGGTTTCCATTGTGTTAAAGGCATTTCAGACCTCAAAAGTACATTCATCCTTTGCAGGATTTGGGGAAATCAGAGTGTCATTTGTAGCCTCCTTGGCCATGTGGCATATGCAATAGAGAGCAAGAAAACTTATGTCTACTTTTTCAAAGATCTAGATATTTGAAAACTGCCCCTTCCTGAAATCCATCATGGAGCCAGCCATGCCATTCTAATTAAGTTTACAATGTCTATTGTTCAAAGGCATCGTTTTTTCTGTGTGGAAGAAATTATACCCGGCACTTCCAGTCTGTAATAGTCTGCAAAAATAACTCCTTAATTGACTGTTGAGAGTAATGATAAGAAGATTTAAAACACAATGTTAGCACCAGAAAATTTAGTGCAGAAGACCGGTCTGAGGGTTGAGCTGTCAGGGAAGCAGCCCATTGAATTTTTCTGAGCTAATTCGAATGAAAATGCTAAGATTGAAAGTGATAACACAGAGCCAAGGAGATAAGAAATTCTGTAAAATTAGATTACAGCCTTCTTGTGGCCATAAAACCCATATTATCCTTGACACTGCTAAATCAGTCACTGCAAGAAAATTATCTTCACAAGTTCAACTAGTGCTTCTTGTTTGAACCTAAAGAGTTTGGTGTGTTTTCCTGCTATTTGAGAAACAGAAGTGGTGCTTTTTTTTTTTTTTACATGTTTCTGTCTGAAAAGGGTGGATGCTTCCCAACCAGCTCTGTGACTATATATATATATATACCACATCATTTGCCTATAGTATCACCAAAGATACCATTTAATGTAAAAGACAAAAAAAAGTGTGTGAAGTATCAAATTGTGAGATGCAATAACTTTTACAACTTATCATTTAGCCAGTTATGGACATCCAGTCACAACTTGTTAAAACGTAAGTTTATTTTCGTGTTTGTGCAACAGAGGTAACCATTTCTTAATACTTCTGTTCATTTCTCAGCAACTGCAGACTTCTTTGATGAATAGTTTTCATTTAGGATATGGTTTACCCTGTTTACTAAGAGTTTATTTCATTGAGAACTGGCATTCTTGGCCTGATTCTTTGTAGGACAATAAGAGAACAAAGTCTTTGTCCAAAGACTTTAAATTTGCCAGCACCTTGATCTTGAACTTGGAGCACCCTAGTCTGCTTAACTCAGTCATGGCAGCCCTAGCTGACTAATCCAGGTTATAAGATCTATGTCTAGATTCTTTTTTGTGCCCGTGGATGTCTAGTTGTCCCAGCACCACTTGTCTTTTCTTCAGTGTGTTACCTTTACTCCTTTGTCAAAAAGCAGTTGACTATATTCATGTGAGTCTATTTCTGAGCTCTTGCTTCCAGGCAGCTAATCTGTATGTGTTTTCTTTCACCAATACCACACTCTTGCTTTCTGTGGCTTTACAGCAAGTCTTAAAGTTGAGTAATGTTAGTCTTTCTTCAGTATTGCATTGGCTATTTGGGGGTCTTTTACCTCTCTCTTTAAACCTTAGAATTAGTTTAATAATTATGTGTTGGGACTTTGGTTGACATTGCATTGAATCTATTCATCATGTTGTCAGAACTGACACCTTGACAATGTTGAATATTCATCATGCACATGGAATATCTCTTCATTTAGTTAGTTCTCCTTTGACTTCTTTCATTTGAGTTTCATAGGTTTCCTCATAGAAATATTAAACATATTTTGTTAAATTTATATATAAACATTTTATTTGGTAGGATGCTAATATAAATGGTTTTGTGTTTTTATTTCAAACTTTACTTGTTCATTGCTGGCACATGGAAAAGAAATTGATTTCTGTATGTTAAATGTATAGCCTACAATCTTCTATTTATTGCTCATTAATTTTAGGGTTGTGTTTTGTTGTTGTTGCTGTAATGGGGATCGAGCCACAACCAAACCAGGAATTGAACCATGACTTCCTGGTTAGTAGGTGGATGCTCAACCACTGAGCCATGCCAGCATGCCAGCTGGGCCTTTTTAATTTTTATGATGATTTTACATGTGATAATCATGCTCTGTCATGGAAAATATTTCAAATTCAAGTAATATTTTGCATGTGTTTCAAGGGCCTAGTTCAACCATAGATTACTACATAATGTTACACCTAGAAAGAAACACAGGCAGTTTTTTTTTTCTTTTCTAATCCAATTAAAATCCATGCCACAGTTGAGGTAGATCACATCTTTCTTTATCACTTACTTTCATAAATTCTTGCTTTAAGAATTACTTTGTTTTATTTAAACTCTTCCATTAGTCCTGTTCATTGTTAGATAAGAAGGATTAAGCAAGAAGGAAATCTTACCTGTTGTGACAGCCTGGATGGACCCTGAGAGTATTATGTTAAGTGAAATAAGCCAGTCAGAGAAAGACAAGTACCGTATGATTGCACTTATATGTGGAATTTAATGAACAAAATGAACTAACAAGCAAAATAGAAATAGACTCATAGATACAGTGAACAGACTGACAGTTGTCAGAGGGGAGTGGAGAGGGGATTGAGTGAAAAAGGTGAAGGGATTAAGAAAAAAACTCAATATAAATGGTTTTGTGTTTTTATTTCAAACTTTACTTGTTCATTGCTGGCACATGGAAAAGAAATTGATTTCTGTATGTTAAATGTATAGCCTACAATCTTCTATTTATTGCTCATTAATTTTAGGGTTGTGTTTTGTTGTTGTTGTCGTATTGATTTCATAGAGGAAGGGAGAGGGAGGAAGAGAGAGAAACATCAGTGATGAGAGAGAATCATTGATTGGTTGCCTCCTGTATGTGCCATACTGGGAATCCAGCCGACAACCTGGGCATGTGCCCTGACCTACAATTGAACCCTGACCTCCTAGTCATGGAAAATATTTCAAATTCAAGTAATATTTTGCATGTGTTTCAAGGGCCTAGTTCAACCATAGATTACTACATAATGTTACACCTAGAAAGAAACACAGGCAGTTTTTTTTTTCTTTTCTAATCCAATTAAAATCCATGCCACAGTTGAGGTAGATCACATCTTTCTTTATCACTTACTTTCATAAATTCTTGCTTTAAGAATTACTTTGTTTTATTTAAACTCTTCCATTAGTCCTGTTCATTGTTAGATAAGAAGGATTAAGCAAGAAGGAAATCTTACCTGTTGTGACAGCCTGGATGGACCCTGAGAGTATTATGTTAAGTGAAATAAGCCAGTCAGAGAAAGACAAGTACCGTATGATTGCACTTATATGTGGAATTTAATGAACAAAATGAACTAACAAGCAAAATAGAAATAGACTCATAGATACAGTGAACAGACTGACAGTTGTCAGAGGGGAGTGGAGAGGGGATTGAGTGAAAAAGGTGAAGGGATTAAGAAAAAAAACTCATGGACACAGACAACAGTGTGGTGACTATCAGAGGGAAAGGTGGGTGGAGGAGGTAGAAGAGGGTAAGGGGGGATAAAAGGTGATGGAAGGAGACTTGACTGTGGGTGGTGAATATAGAACGCAATATATAGATGATTCATTATAGAATCGTACTCTTGAAACATATATAATTTTATTAACCAATGTCACCCCAATAGATTCAATAAAAAATTTTTAAAATAAATAAGAGAATAAAACATAAAATCTGACCATACCCATCCTTCTTACTTCTGCATTTCTTAAAATGTAAAGCAACATTACATTAAATTGTACATTAAAATGTAAGGCAAATAAAACAACTCTGATTTCATGTATCCTCCATGTAAATAAATGAGTTATTTGGCTGCAAAATGTGAGCATAGTCTCTTAAATTTCATAGGAAAGAAATAATCTATAAGGAAATTAGTATATTTTGTTTTTCAACCCATTTTTCAGGTATGATTTTTAAACCTTCTTAATCTTGAAAAGAATGTTATTTATTTCTGACTTGTGCATGTATCAGAAAAACACAAGAATGGAGCCCTGCAATAGTTAACATATTGAAGGTATTATCTACTTTGAATGTTTCCTTGTGTTTATTAAACTTGACTAGATATTGTAACCTTGAGCACTGCCTGCTCTGGATTGCTTAGAATTTCAAATCTGATCTGTAAAATCACTGCCAGCATGTGACTGGGTTTACTATGTAATTTTTCTTTTCAAATATGCCATTATTGCAGACTTCCCACCTAAACCCCAAGAATGCTATTGTTAACTTGCTTTTAAGTTCCTCAATGAAGCAACATTTCAGATGTACATAAAAACACTGCATTTTTATTAAACAGCCCTAGAGGAAGAAAGGTTGTTTTAACAATCATATCAACAGTATGGTTCTATGGATGTATTCAATTAGCATTGGCTGGCCAGCCTCCTTAAGTACTGGCACCATGTCCAGATGTGCTTATGAATAGATTTTTCTTTTTCTACATTTATCCAATATCATAAACTCTGATAAGAACATGTCCTAGATTTTTCAAGGTTATCTATCCTCTCTCTCTCTCTCTCTCTCTCTCTCTCTCTCTCTCTCTCTCTCTCTCTCTCTCCTGTCACTTCATTCCATTTAGTCCTCAGTCCTTAACCCCCCTGTTTTCTAAGGATAAGCCATATTCAGAGAAAGAGAGATGATAGATAGATATAGATAGATAGGACAGATGCAACCATAAAAAGATATGAACTAGGGCAATGTTAAAAGTGACACAGAAAAGAGAACAGAATTGAAAACATTTTTAAATTTAAAATGAATAAAATTGAATGATTGGTTGTTACGGAGGCAAGCAAATGTGAGAAGTCAGTGATTCATAAAATAGAAGATTTAGCAGGTTCAAAGGAATATGGTTAAGGTTAAATATAGTTAAGTTTTATTTCAGGATTCGAATGTGCCATTTACTGTGCTAAATTCTCTTTTATATGCTGTTCCACTTAATCCTCACAACTTTTTAGAGATAAGAAAACTGAGATGCAGGGAGGTTAAGAAATTTGCGAAGGTTATGTCCATAATAAGTGCTAAGTAGGGATACATGGCCAGACGGTCTGATATCAGAAACCACTCTGTTAAGGAACTTCACCTTTTTCATGCCGAGCTGGAGATGCTATAGCCATCTAGGGGGAGATGTCCAACAACATGTTGGAGATGAGATTCTGAAACTCTAGAAAGTTGGGTATTGGCATTTACTAAAGTTACCCGAGGAGGCGGGGGAGGAGTCAAGAGCATGTTCCAAGCAGTGGTCCACAGATAGAATGGTAGGAAATACCAGCATTCACAGGGAGGGCCGCGGAGTGAGAATGCAATAATGAGACAGAGAAATAACATTCACGGAAGGGGAAAGGGGTCAGAGGATGCAGACTAACCAAATATCAAGGGTGGTAGATAGGTTCAAGAAATAGATGAGGACCAACATCAGTGCATACTGCAGCACACAGCAGAGATGCCAGCTGTAAGAAAGAAACGTCACATCCATTGGGAGAGTCTCTCAGAGGACCATTTCTAACCTTCCTCAAATGCAGTTCCAGGGGAGAATTAAGGAAAGATAACATCGCAGTAGGTATAGGAGAGCATTGTGGGACTTTGTGGACTAAGACTATGAGGATGCCTAGCAGATGTTTTTACACCATAATACAGTGGTTGAAATAAACTTTCATATATATATATATATATATAGTTGATATCAGAGAGGAAGAGAGAGAGAGAGGGAGAGAGAGAGAGAGAGAGAGAGAGAGAGAGAGAGAGAGAGAGAGAGAGAGAGAGAGAGAGAGAGAGAGAGAGAGAGAGAGAGAGAGAGAGAGAGAGAGAGAGACAAAAGTATCAACGATGAAAATCATTGATCAGCTGCCTCTTGCATGCCCCCTACTGGGGATCGAGCCTGCAACCCAGGCATATGCCATATGCCCCCACTGGGAATCAAACCATGACCTCCTGGCTCATAGGTCAACACTCAACTACTGAGCCACCCCAGTCAGGCTCACCATAAGCTTTTACACCATAATTATAGGGTGTTTACCATTATTACATAATGTATTGATACGCTTATTTATTTATTTATTTTTGCAGTGGAGCCTGTGCCTCAAGTATCATACAGAAATTTCATGCAGAGGTGCCTCTAGAAATAACCTAGACAGTGACCTCTAAATTTTTTGCAGTGGGGGCAGATTTTTAATGAAATCATACATTAAAGGTTTTTTATATAAGCCTCAGAATATTCAAGGGATATATTTAAGTCCACCAAAAGGCCTTCCTTTGGTAAAGCAAAAATGCTGCGGTCTTTTAAAGTCGGTGCTTTATCTCAAACTGAAAACTTCACACATTTTGCATTTCATTTGCTAACTTTCACAGTAGGTCTCCCGCAGCCCAACTTCCCACTGAAGTGTCTTTCCAAGCAATTTAATTTGGAAATTGAGAACTGTCTTGACCTTTTCATGGGTTTTACCTGTGTATCCTGAAGACTTCAGAGACAACACTCAACAGGTGACCAAACATTCCAGAATAATAGGATTCCTATATTTAGATCGAAGTTTCTGTAACTAAAAAACAGATGATTTAATCAGTTCTCCTTTCAAAGGCCTTCTCTGGGAAGCAGTTTTTACATTCAGGTTTGCATGACATTTACCACTTTGCGGGTTCCATTAAGTATCATTATGTGGCCTTTTGCATCTGGCAATGTATGGCTCTGCAACAGAAAATTCCAGTTGTTCCTGTGCTCAAATCACAAAACTCTACAGAAAGATACCACTTTAAGATGCTCTGTGCTGCAGGGAAGCATGGCTCTTCTCAGAGGTTTGCTGAGACACTAATCAGAGTAATAAAAGTTTTATCAGGCCCGGCAGGCGTGGCTCAGTGGTTGAGCGTTGACCTATGAACCAGGAGGTCACGGTTCAATTTCTGGGGCACATGCCCAGGTTGCAGGCTCGATCCCCAGTACGAGGTGTGCAGGAAGCGTGCAGGAGGCAGCCAATCAATGATTCTCTATTATCATTGATGTTTCTATCTCTCCCTCTCCCTTCCTCTCTGAAATCAATATATGTTAAAAAATAAGTGTTATCAAACAGTAAAAGTTTAAGATTGGGAAACCATTCATTGCTTTCTCTCGTTTTAGTTATGCAAGTTTCCTGCAGCTCATCCTTTTTCAAAGAAAGACTCTTGTTTTCTACGTGGTTTAAATATATGGATCTGCACCACTATGCCCATTTTACAGCTGGGGGACACTGAAGCCTAAAGATGTGAGGTGACTTGCCCAGGGTCTCATCACCAATTGGTGGCATATGTCTTAATAACAGTTCTTGGGTCTGCAAGCTAAAGAAACCCACTCTAACATACTCAAGGGCAAAAACTGAGGACTCTTTGGGAGGATACTAGGGTAGTCCACAGAATCAAAAGAAAAGCTTAACAACCAAAACTCAGGCGAGAAGAAACCAGTGTAGCTGCAGGAACAGCAGCGATCAGACTTTCTCTCCAGAACTTGGCTATAAGGAGACTGCTTCCACAGCATCATGGGATCAACTCTGTGCTTAAGTTTCCAATTCCCATAAGGAAAATTCTGATTGGCAGGTGGACCTTCCCCATTCTCTAAAGCAGTGGTTCTCAACCTTCCGGCCTTTTAAATACAGTTCCTCATGTTGTTACCCAACCATAAAATTACTTTCGTTGCTACTTCATAACTGTAATGTTGCTACTGTTATGAATCGTAATGTAAATATCTGATATGCAGGATGGTCTTAGGCGACCCCTGTGAAAGGGTCATTCGACCGCCAAAGGAGCCGCGACCCACAGGTTGAGAACCGCTGCTAAAGGCTGCGGTTTGGGGTTAGCAGAGCCTGGCCTATTGTCAAACTCTTTTAAGTCCCATCCAGCTGTGGCTCACATTTGATACTGTGTCCACATTGCCTGGCCTCCTTCCTGCATTGTCTGTGCTGACCTTAGCATCACCTGGGAAGCCTTTAACAATACCAGTTCTTGGGTTCAGCAATGGGAGAGTTAGGAACGATCACCAAGAGCAAAGATGTGTCATTAGAGACCAAGGCTAAGATCCTTCACAGCCTCATATTCCCAATTACTATGTATGGGAAGAAGACTGATAGAAAAAAATGTTTGAACCATTTGAAATATAGCGTTAGAGGAGAGCACGGTGGATTCCCGGGACTGCCAGAATGATGAACATGTGAGTTCGAGAGCAAATTAAACCTGAAATATCGCTGGAGGCAAAAATGACAAAACTGAAGCTGTCCTGCTTCAGATATACCGTGAGAAGGCAGGATTCTTTGGAAAAGGCCATAATGCTGGGAAAAATAGAAGGCAGCTGAACAAGAGGAAAACGTGAGATGGATCAATTCCATAAAAAAGCACAGGCATGAGTCTACAGGAGCTGACCAGGGCTGTTGAAGACAGGACATAGTGGGTACCACTCATCCATAGGGTCAGCAAGAGTCAGCGGGGACCCATTGGCATGTAACACACACTGAGGCCCCACTCCAGACACTGTTCATTTGTTTGAGATGTTGTTGCCTCCAGCTAAAGTTTGAGGAAGAGAATAATTGAAAGAGGACATTTCCTAATTAATAAAGAATTCAGAGACCATCAAGCCCTTTTATTCCTGTACTTGAGTGCAAGTCAGATTAACCCAAGAGGACCAGATTGCAAACCCCCACTCCAACCCCACTGAATGAGTGAATATGTACGATGGATTCCCTGGAACCTGTATTTTTAAGGTTTTTCACGTTGTCCTCATATAGACACACCTGTTCTGGGCCTATAATTCAGAGGACCAGATCCTTGACTGATCATTCTAGGTCAGTGGTTCTGAAATGTGAGCATGCATCAGAATAACCTGGAGGGCCCCTCTGTAGGGGTTCCTGATTCACTGGTCTGAGTTAGATCCTGAGAATTTGCACTTCTAGCAAGTACCCTGCTGATTCTGGTTCTGCCGGTCCAGGAACCACATTTTGAGAGTCATGCCCTGCTAGGGTCCAACCCCAGCAGGTCCAGGGGTCCCCAAAGGTGTGGACGGAGTCGGCGAAGAAGGAATGACACGGAGACAGCGTTCAGTTGATCAGCAGCCTTGCCAGGATCTCTAGCCACAATCTCCAGCCAAGTTCTGTGTCCATGTTCTCTTGCTAGGTTCTCCAGCCACGTTCTCCAGGTTCTCCAGCCAGGTTCTGTAGCCATGTTCTCTCGCTAGATTCTCCAGCCAGGTTTGGTTTAGGTTCTCCAGCCAGGTTGTCGCCAGGTGTTCTGTAGCCGGGTTCTTCAGCCAGGTTCTGTCTAGGTTCTCCAACCAAGTTCTGTAGTCAGGTTCTGTCCAGGATCTTTTGCCCGCCTGGCAGTTAAGAGGTTTTATTCCCTCCCTAACTTCAGGGGGAAATCCCTACCTGGGGAAACAACCTTTCTCAGAGAGGTGACCTTGGTTAAAACACAGCGCCAAAAAGGTGAGCAAACATATTAAGAACAGTATGCCATATGTGCCAGGTCCCTTGAAACAGCAAGGATGGACCGGCTCCCGGCAATGCCCTTAAGAGAGTAAACACAATTTCTTGTGGAACCGGATTATGAAAGATTTCTAAAGTTAAATCCATTCAATGATTCTAGAGAAAAGCAATGAGAGAGAGCTGCTTCAGAGTGGGAGGAAGAAGCAAGGGCAATGAAAAAGGAAATGACTCATGAATGCTAAAATTACAGTTTCACTGCACAGTGTGAGGCATTACTGAGCCCAGTCTTCTGATTTGGCATGTCTCAAACTTGACCTAACCTGTCTGGTGTTCCTAATACTTGGCACACTTCTTCGGAAAGAAGTCCTTGTGCACAATCCTACATCTTTCTAAGAGATAACCAGTGCTCTGGGGCATTCATCGTACCATCTTTTTCCAAATATCTATCAAGAGTTTCACTATCCCAGTGGACATTCATTAAATTATCCTAAATGATTACATTTAATTATATATAAATTATCATACATCATTAATTAATTATTTATCATAATGTTGTAAATGTCAGTTATGTATTTTGTCAGGCACTGAGGAAACAAACATAAAAATGAGAGATTTGGTTTTTAAGGATGTATCACCTATATAAATGCACACGTAGGTAATACACACATATATTTATATACCAGTACAATGGAGTAGAAGTAGAAGAGTGGGCAATAACATAGAGAGACATCAGGGGTGGGGCAGGCAGGTCAGAGAAACTTTCATGTACTTGAATACTTAGAACTTTGTACAATGAGTTGTCAGGTAAAGGGAATAGTCCCGGAGAGGGAGCAGCAGAAATGAAGTCATGGAATAAAGATAAATGTATGGTCTGATGCTTACCTATGAGGAGAAAGAAGATGAGGAAGAGCTAGGCAGGCACCATGTCTTAGAAGTTATCTTGGGCCATGCAGAGGGATAGGCAGATTAAAAAGAAAAAAAACCTATATTTTTTTATTGACTTCAGAGAGAAAGGGAGAAAGAGAGAGGCATAAACATCAATGATGAGAGAGAATCATTGGTTATGTGCCTCCTGCATGCTACCTACTGGGGATTGAACCCACAACCTGGGCATGTGCCCTGACCAGGAATTGAACTACTGTGACATCCTGGATGACACTCAACCACTGAGTCTGGCAATAGGTAGATCTTAAAGGATCATTTGTAAGGAGTTTTATCGTGGAGCTTAGCCCTAATGTTAGACTCACCCGGGAAGCCGTAACAATTTCAGCACTTAGGCCCGACTTTAAATAATTGGAATTGGAATTTCTAGAGATGGGCCCTAGCCACTGGTATTTTTTAAAAAGCTTTCCTGGTGGACCTATGAGGTTCTAATATTTAGCAATGTGTGAGAACTGACAAATTACAGCATCTTATTTGCTAATAGTCAAAATGATCTGGCATCCAGGTTCAGGGATGCATTAAAGTATTAAAACTAAAACCATGGAGGGCAATGAGCAGGTTTTTGCAAGTGTCCTGGAAAGGTGGTCAGTGCTGCCTGTGGGGGTGTCAGTGGGAATGGAGAAGAATGGGCTCTGAGAGGTATGTCAAAGAAGTGGAGTTCATAGAATGAGAGTCCTGATCGAACATGTTGGACAAGAGGCTAGGAGGAGACCAACAGAATCTCCAAGTTCCTGCTGTGGCCTTCCTTCATTTAGCTTTCCCTTCTTTTCAGTCTCATAGAGTTTCCCTGGACAGGTTCTACGAACCAGATATACATTGAGCAAGACATTGGCTTCCTGGATTCTAGGCCTGGTCACCTCCCTGAGCAATCACCATAATACCAAGGGCCTAACCAACAAACTTTCAAACCAGCTTTATTTTTTAATGGCAAATAGCCAAGTCCTTTTGGCAAAGAAAGTATTTACATAAAACTGAAGCAACTATGATTTCCCCCCTTTCTATGTTAAAGTACATCCACATCTGGGAAAAAGATGGCCAGTAAAGTTTGTATTGAAATTTAATGCATGATTTAATACCTCCATTTTTCAAAATGTCAGCTGCCAAACACCCACACAGGACAGCATTGTTACTAGGGGTGGGGGGAGAGGGGGCGGGTCTTGCCAACACAGAGACGATTCTCTAAAGGCAGTTCTAAGTATCCCGGAGGGAACATATTTCTCCTCTGTAAATTGATGTCTGTCAAGGTCCAAGTATAGGATAAAACAGAGTGGGCCTCTATTGTCCTGTAATTATGACTATGATATTGCAAAAATTGGTCTGTGATTTTTCCCAATTTTTATGGGTGATGCTTTTAATGATTTTATTTCTGAAAGCAATGAGTTTGGGTAAACACATGGGTTTAATTCTGATGTTGCATTGATACTGTTAACTTCCTTTTCTTTCTTTCTTTTCTTTATTGTTGAAAGTATTACAGATGCCCTCCCTTTCCCCCCATTGACACTGTTAACTTTCACCCTTACCATGGCAAACACACAGTAGGGATTGTTATCTTTTTGCATTAGTGAAAAACACTTTGGCTTATCCAACATCACACAGCTGGGAGGCCAAGAGCCAAACCACAGGTTTCAGATTCCAAGACCTAACAACTTTTGTTTACCTGCCCCTTTGCCTCTACCAGTAGCAATCAGTAGCCTGTATTAGCCCATTCAAGCTGCTACAACAAAATACCAGACTGCATAGCTTATAAACAATAGAAATGTACTTCTCACACTTGTGGAGTCTGGGAATCTGAAATCAAGGTGCCAACATGGTCAGGTGAAGGTCCTCCTGGGTGACAGCCTTCCTGTCCTATGTTCACATGGTGGAAGGGACAAGGATGCTCTGTGGGGTCTCTTTTATAAGAACACTAATCTCATGCATGAGGTCTCCACACCCATGTTCTAATCACATCCCTAATGCCCTACCTTCTGATAACGTCACCATGGGCATTAGGATTCCAAACATGAACTGTGGGAGACACAAACATTCAGGCCATAGCATAGCCCACTGGGGGAAATTTTTGACCTTGAAATCAGAGAGATGACTTTCTAACAGAACCCCTCCACTAGTGTGGCCTTGGGGTCCCTGTGCCTCAGTTTCCTCATTTATAAATGTGGATAAAGATACCCATATCACCGGATACTTCTACACATGGGATGAGATATCTGATGTTATACCCTTCCACCATCTGTGCCCCCCCGCCACACACACACACATACATTCCTTCACTTTCAACATTGTGAGGAGGCACGGAGTTTTCTTAGGTTCCCATTGAATCTGCTTTGTCTAGATATGGCACCTTCAATGATGGAAGAAATAAATTTGTAAAACACTTATCAAGTACCTGAAAACTGGTATGTGTTATTTACTTCCTCTTCTGTATTTTTTATCTTCTACATTCTTAATTGTAGAAGTCTCTAGGGACCTGACTGTATAGCCTTTGTGTAATAGACCCGAAGTTCTCAGGCAGCCTCAGCAAAAACCAAACACACAGCAGGAAGGCACACCCACGGGGAACAGCTGGTAGCTGAGATGCTACATCAATAATAAATTCAGCATTTGAAAACCTTGCATAGGTCTTCTGATTAACCTAGACAACTTATAATAATTATGATAAACAGACATTGTCATTAAATATAGCAGCCTTTGATAAGATGAAGCATAATGCAATACATCTTCCTTTCCACCCGCTTCAGTATAATAAATTACCCAGAGGCTTCTAAATAAAGCGTTTTATAATTGAGAAGAACAGATCGATTTTTAGGGGTCCTTATTTATATGCAAAACAGACTTATTGAGAATGGTAAACTTGATTAAAATCTCTCTAAGTGCAAATCACAAATAAATTCTTCTCCCAAGCTATGACTATCCTATTAATGAATAATTTATTGCACACAAGGATAGTAAAATTCTGATGCGCTGAGGATCCAGATGGAGGAAAGAGTTAAATGGAGAAAACAACAAACCATATAATACAGGAAGAAAATGGAAATGAAATTTGATAAATATTGCACAAGATCGTGTCCCAGCTGGTTCTGATGCCACAGGAAAACAGAGATTGGGACAGAATAGCATAGTCAAATCCATCTCAGGAGAATTTACAAAGAGGTAGGTTTCCACGGAAGTTGTAAATGTAGAGAGGAAAAAACCCTCACTCAGAAAAAGCATGGACAATGCACTATATGTGAAAACATTTCAAATGTGTCTTCTTTGAGTTTGTTTACACCTACTGAAGATCACAGGTGTGTTTTGGTCACTACCCAACAAGTAAGAAATGATGTCCTAGGTGAGTAGACTGTTTGCCCAACTGCATGTCATTTACAAAAAAGAAAGGACTTTTAAGGGAAAGGACACACAAATGACAGAATCAGGCTATATATTTTTTTAATTATATTTTATTGTTTAAAGTATTACAGATAGTAGTACATATGTCTCCTTTTTCCCCCCTATTGACCTTTCCCCGGCCTCCCTTAACCCCCAGCAACGCCCTCACCTTACCCCTACCCCCAGTGTCTTGTGTCCATTGGTTATGCTTTTATGCATGCATACAAGTCCTTCAGTTGATCTCTTACCACGCCCCTCAACACTCCCCAGCCTTGCCACTGTAATTTGACAGTCTGTTCCATGCTTCTCTGCCTCTGTATCTATCTTTTTGTTCATCAGGTTATAATGTTCTTTATTATCCTTAAATTAGTGAGATCATATGGTGTTTTTCTTTCACTTCCTGGCTTATTTCACTTAGGCTATATATTTTTAAAAGACAAGCCCCAGTTTCTGTCAATCATGACATTTACGAGTATCCCCATTAGACCAATTCCATATGCCTCTCCTGGACCCACTTTAGCAGTAAATCCAGGGAAGATGTCCTCCCAGAAAGAAGAAGATGTAAAGATTCACAGTCCCTGATTCATGGCCTTGAACCAGCCTCATCATGGGCAATCATGTTATAGTCACATAAGATTGCCTTTATTTCCTACACAGGAATTGGGATGACTACTAACAGGGTGCCCATTATTGAGTCAGAGCACATGATTCTATTTCTCTCCTAATAAAGGTGAACATAGGAAGTTGTTTACCTACAGAGATGGCCCAACTGTTGCTTTGTCTTCCTCTAGGCTTGAACCTCTTGTATTCTCCGTTCACTCAATATTGATTATTTGTCACCAATATGTGTGATTTTTAATCCCATGTGCTAAGAGGACTTTTAAAAGTTGTTTCAAATGCTTTGAAATTGGGAAATATTTCGATTTTGTACAAAGAAGAAAAAAGTTATAAATGATGCCTATGGTTTATACAAATCCATTTTATGTAAATGTTTTTATTTGGCATGTACAATGGAGAGAGTCTGCCCTGGGGATGCACTGATGAGCAAGATGGACACAGCCCTATCCTTAAGACAGACAATTAAAGAATATGGGCAATAATAGCATCTTCCAAACGACATACTAGCCAGAGCCCAGAGCTATGAGGCACCATATGGCAGATTAAGGGAAGGCTCTCTGAAGGGAGAAATAAGATTTAGTCAAGCTAATGTATCTTTCTTTCTCTGAACTCAGCATAATAATTTCCTTTCAATTGCAGAATTAAGCATTTTTATAACGGAGCAGAGCAAATCAATTTAGAGTCTCTATTCATAAGTAAAGCCTGAATTTTGAGACTAACTCACTGGTAGTGGGTTAGGAAGGGGAATGATGAAGGCAGAGGCAGAGTCCCTGGGCCTCCCATCACAAGGCATGCCCAGTACACAGTGTTGGAGGAAGTGCTCGGTGTTCAGGCTGTGCAAGGAGCCCCTACTCAGAAAGGCTGCCTTACAGGCAAAGGTGTTATCAACCTCATGATCATTGGCTCTTTTCAAATGAGAGTACCTTAAACAACATTTTACCTACTGGCAAGCCCAGAACATGAGGTTTTGATAAGATGTATTTGCTTACAGTTAAATATTCTCTCAGGACTCTTATTTTTTTTTTCTGACTAAGCAGTACTGTTAGTCTCAGTGGTACTATTTTGATTGAAAACAATGGAGAAAAGGATGCTGATACTTTATGCCTTTGCATAGTTTTAGGGTTGGGCAGCTGAGGACAGTGTGATGGTGTCACCAGGCAGGTGAGGGAGGTGGAGAGATCTGGACCCGTAGTCAGAATGCTCAGGCTCAGTTCTTGCTGCCATGTAGTCTATGTGGTCTTGCAGTTACCATATGGAAGCTCAATTTTCTTTCTTTCTTTCTTTCTTTCTCTTTCTTTCTTTCTTTCTTTTTCTTTCTTTCTTTCTTTCTTTCTTCCTTCCTTCCTTCCTTCCTTCCTTCCATTGATTGGGGTTACATTGGTCAACATGAACATGCATGTTTCATGTGTGAGTTTCTATGTTATAAGATCTGTATATGGCACCATGTGCCCAACACCCAAAGTCAAATATTTGCTGGGAGCCGGTCCATCCTTGCGGTTTCAAGGGACCTGGCATATATGGCATACTGTTCTTAATATGTTTGCTCACCTTCTTGGCACTATGTGTTTTAATCAAGGTCACCTCTCCGAGAAAGGTTGTTTCCCCAGGTAGGGATTTTCCCCTGAAGTTAGGGAGGGAATAAAACCTCTTAACTGCCAGGCGGGTAATTAATCACTTTAACTATGAACAATCATGCTTAAGTACATTATCTTTACTCCCTGGAATGGAGATAAGAAATGCCCTAACCTTTGGAATAGAGATTGATAGGATTAGAATCAACTGGTATAAATACAGATGCAACAAGACAACAGGAGACAGAACTTAGAACACAGAACTTAGGAGAGACAGAACCTAGAGAGGCAGAAATGACAGACCTGAGAGACAGAACTTAGAAGAGACAGAACCTAGAGAGGCAGAAATGACAGACCTGAGAGACAGAACTTAGAAGAGACAGAACTTAGAAGACAGAACCAAGAGAGACAGAACTTAGACAGAACTTAGAAGACAGAACCTTCACAGAACCTAGAACTTCGCTGGAGAGAACATGGCAAAAGATCCTGGACAGAACCTGGCTGCAGAACTTGTTTGGAGAACCTAGACAGAACCTGGCTGAAGAACCCGGCTACAGAACCTGGCGACCGAACCTGGCTGGAGAACCTAAACCGATCCTGGCTAGAGAACTCAACTATGCTGATCAACTGAACGCTGCCTCTGAGTCTTTCCTTCTTCGCCGACTCCGTCCACACCTTTGGGGACCCCTGGACCTTCTGGGGTTGGACCCCAGCAAATATTCTCCTGTCATCTTATATTAGGACCCCTTTCTCCCCCCACCCGCTTCCCTCTGGCAACCTGTGTAAGAGGGTCATAGAAAGACCTTCCTTGTCACAGGGTTTACTAAACAAGACAAGGTCTGTAAAATCCATACATGCTCTAGAGACAATTCAAAACTGAGGGGTCATTGGGTACAATTCAGCATCCCTGGAGGAGCAGGAGTCTCCAAGCTAACCCATTGTCCTATAAATTCATACTATGGGCCGCTCCCAGCCCAGGCCATTCTGCATAATACCTAACCAGTATTCAGAACTGTCAAGGTCATCACACACCAGAAAAGTCTGACAGCTAAGAGGAGCCTGAGGTTATGTGGTATCCTGGATGGGATCCTAAACAGAAAAAAAAGGCATGAGATAAAAACTAAGCATGGACTTCAGTTAGTAATCACGTGTCAATGTCAGTTCATTTTAGCATATGCACCATTACTAAGATGTTAGCAAAAGGGGAGGCTGATCTAAAACTGTTCTATAGTAAAAAGTTTCTTGATTTTTGTAATAGCATTACAGAAAGCCCCATTCACTGATCCAGCCAACAAATATGTGTTACGTGTCTCACGTGCTGTGCCCACACCCAGTGTCTAGGAGCTGGGAATAAAGTGATGAACAGAATAAAGCTCCAGTCCTCCCTAAAAGGGTTTGTGCATCAGTGGGGGTAAGGGGGAAAGGAGGGGAGGGAAGCAATTTAAGTGTAAATATATTTAAAATTAGATCACATAGTGCTAAGTGCTGTGAATAAAAGAGAGAGCATAAGAGTGATAAGGATGCAAGATTGACAAGGTTATTAGGGGCGGCCTCCTAGAGGAGGAGCCCTGAGCAGACAGGAATCATGGGAGGAGAGAGGTAGGCAGACATGCTAATGGCACCTCCATGAGAGCACTCTATACAGAGGTAACAGTGAGTGAGAGAGCTCTGAGACCAGAATGGACCAGGAGGGAACTAGGGACAATAAGGAACCCACTGTCACTGGAGAAAAGCAGGAGAGGGTCAGAGTGTGAGCCAATGAAGTCAGAGAGGTAACCAGGAACCATATTGTGCAGGGCCTTATGGTCCCACATCATTACTTTGGATTTCATTCTAAGTATGCTGGGAAGCCCCTGGAGGATTTGTGCAGGAGAGAAATATTTTCATTTCCCAACATTTTACTATAAAAAATGTCAATCATACCAAAAAGTTGAATAAATTTTACAGTGATTACACATGTACCCATCACTTAGGTTCTACAGTTGTTTTGCTACAGTTGTTTTAGAACATATCTATCTGTCTATTCATCCATCAATCTATCATATTTCTTGATGCATTTCAGATTAAGTTTCAGACACCAGTATAAATCCTCCCAAACACTTGAGCATAATATCATTAAGGTTCAATATATGTTTATGATTCTTTATATTTAGGATAAAATTTACATATATTGAAATCTACAAGCCTTGCATATCTATTCCATGAACTTTGACAAATATATACACCTGTATAATCAAACCCCCTTTAAGATGTAGCATATTACATAACCCCAATAACTTATCTCAAGCGCCTTCCCAGTCATTCTCATTCCTACCCACTATTTTCTTAAGTTTTATCTTCTTATATAATAAAAGGCTAATATGCAAATTGACTGAATGACAGAACAACTGGTTGCTATGACACACACTGATGACCAGGGGACAGATGCTCAATGCAGGAGCTTCCCCCTGGTGGTCAGTGTGCTCCCATTGTGGGAGCGCCACTCAGCCAGAAGGTGGAACTCATGGCTGGCAAGCGCAGCAATTGTGGTGGGAGCCTCTCCTGCCTCTGTGGCAGTGCTAAGGATATCTGACTGCTGGCAAGACATCAGTCAGACATCCCCCGAGGGCTCCCGAACTGCGAGTGTGTGCAGGCCAGGCTGAGGGGACACCCCTCCCCTCTGCCCCCCACCCAATGCATGAATGTTGTGCACCGGGCCTTTAGTTGAGGTATAATTGCCAAATACAATGGTAAGATATTTAAAGTGTACAATGTGATGATATGGTATATGGATACCTTGTGAAAGGATTCCACCACCAAGATACTTTATACATTCATCACCTCACATACTTACCTTCTCTTTTTGTTGTTCTTGAGAACATTTCAACTCTCTCAGCAAATTTCAATTCAGCACAGTATAGTCATTATGTTGTACATTAGATCCTCAGTCCTCATTCATCTTAAAATTGAAAAGTTCGTATGCTTTTATCAACCTCTCCCTACTTACCCCACACATCAACCTCTGGCAACCACATTTATCTGTTCAATCAATTAGATTTTTTTAAGACCCCACACATAAGTCATACCATGTGGTATTTGCCTTTCTCTTACTGGTTTATTTCACTTCACATAATGCCTTCCAGGTTCATCCATGTTGTCACAACTAACAAGGTTTTCTTCTTTTTAAAGGCTGGATAATATTCCTGTGTGTGTGTCTGTGTGTGACATTTTCTTTAACCTTTAATCCATCAGCAAAAACGTAAGTTGTTTCTATACCTTGGCTGTGGTGAATAATTCTGCTAAGACCACAAGAGAGCATACATCTTCGAGATAATGATTTCCTTTTATTTGAATATATACCCAAAAGTAGGATTACTGGATCACATGGTAGTTCAATTATTAATTTCTTGAGTAACCTCTATACTGTTTTTCATAGTTGATGTATCAGTTTACTTTGCCACCAACAGTGTAAAAGCATTCCCTTTTCTCTGCATCCTCACCAGCTTATATATTTTATCTTTTTTTTACAATACCTCTCCTAACAAGGGTGAGGTTGTGATTTACATTTCCCTGATGACTAGTGATTTTGAGCACCTTTTCATGTAACTGTTGGCCATTTATAAGTTTCCTTTGGAAAATATTGATTCCGGTCATTTGCTCATTTTTCAGCTGGGTTATTTGTTTGTTTCTATTGAGCTGTATGAGTTCCCCCAGCCACTTTTAGAAGCAAGCTGTGATACAGTAGTTCCAATGCCAGGTATTTATCCAAGAGAAATAAAAATATTACTGCAACAAAAAGTAGTTCAAGAAAGTATATAGCAGTTATGTTGATAATATTCCAAATTAGAAATACCCAGTTATCCATCAACAGGTAAATGAATTTAAAAAGTGGTATATTCGTAAAATGGTATGCTCATCACTTTAAAAAGCAACAAACTATTAAATCACAGAATACTATGGGTAAATCACAAATAAATTGTACTCAGTAAAAGTAACTAGACAAGAATATGCTTACACTACAATTCTATTTAAATGAAGTTCTTGAGCAGGAAAAGCTAACCCATGGTAATAAGAAAAGGAATAAATTAAAAAAACAATAACACAGAATTTGATTTTTAAAGAAACCCTCGCCTGCATTGGGTCAAAAAGATTTCATTCAGATGAATGAAAGCAAGAGATATCTTCCTACTTTTGAACCCACTTCCTTGATTCTGGATTACAGTGCTCAACATCATAGAATGAGCGGATAAAGAGCTAAGTAAAATGATGTCGGATCTAAAGCATCTTTCTTTGAGATGGGAACTCTCTGGAGTGAGCCCCCTCTCCATCCTTAGAAAGAAATTCTCCAATCTGAAACCCTTGAGGCAACACCTACATATGCCATGTGTTTTCTGTCTTTGTCTCCTCAGACCTTCGCTCAACACCTTTGTTCTTTGACCTGAAACGTGCATGCTAATCTCCAGGCAGTGCTTTGAGGGACTCCTCGTTCATCTCTGTTCCAGGCGCCAACTAAGCTCCAACAGTTTCTATTTCACAGCATTGATGGGACCCTCACTCCATGCTGAATCCTTAAGCTAGGTGTCAGGAGACAGAAGGAGATCATACGTGGCTATTCCTGGAGGAGGCCATATTGGGAGAGGCATAAAAATAATACTGGGATAAGGATCTGGGTGGAAATAGGAACATAGGCATCTAAAGCAGACTGGGTGGCAGGATGGGGATAATCAAATGAGCCTTTCATATGTTTAGTCTGGGATCAGGAAGTACAAAATGTATTAAATAACATTGGATATAAAAATAGGCCATACCCATGACAAGCAAGTACGCAAGCCTCTTCTGTTAGCAGGTATAATGAAACTTAATTAGAATTATCCTTTGTGCAGCTCATATATCTAAGAGAAAGCCAACATCCTCAGTTTAAGCTCAGTTTGATCTTCCTTTGTTCTTAGGATAGGTGAAATATGTTTATTTTTGGAAAAAAAAGTTCATTTTTTTTTTGCAAAGAAAAAAAAATCACATATAACTTTACCACCCAACCATGTTAACCACGTTTAACATTTAATACACAGTATGCATTTTATTATCCATAGGAGATTATATTCTACTAGAGGCCCAGCGCACGAAATCGCACAAGACCCAGAGTCCCACCCACAGTGGCTACCACAGGACCCAGAAGTCCTGCCTGCCGCAGCCACCGTGGGACCCATCAATGCACCTCCTGGTGAATCCGGTCATTGGTTGTTATGGCCACAGGCCTTTTATAATATAGATACAGTACATGGGGACCTACTTTTGCATATAATTAATATCACCTATAATTTTGTCAGCCAGTTGATATATGTCTACTTTGTCACTTTAACTGATTACATAATATTTCATGGCATGGACGTAACAAGATTTGTATAATGAATCCCCTATTGGTGAACAGGTAGGTTGTTTCCAGTTCTTCACTTTTTAAGACAGGGACTTCTTCATTTTGCCGACAAAGGAGGCTTAGCTGGATGTGTGGCCCTGTGTTACTTTCAAATGCCATTATTTAAACAGTTTTGCCCCATTCCCCTCTAATGGGAGGTTATAAATGGCACTACTTAGCGAACGGAAAGGGTTTCTAAAAGCTCAGGTGCTACCTCGCAGCTGATGCTTGCATGTTTCAGCTCACCTAATGCAGAGATCATTAATCAAGGCCCAGGACTCAACCCAGGAGGAAGCATTGGTGGGGTGGGGGGGGACACCTGGCTCTGAGTACAGGTAACCAGTTATCCTTAGTCGTATGACCTTGGGTGCATTCCAGAGCCTCTCCAAGGCTTAATTTCACAAGTACCAAGTAGAAATATGAATCCTTCTTTCTTATATAGGGAAATCATGAAATAAGGACTGTGGGTAAAATGTAATGAATGTTTGAGGCTATTGATTTATTTATGGTTTTGTCCACATTCCCTGATATTCTTGAAGATATCTAATGCATACAGTAAACCTTTTGGCAAAAGTTAAATTAGTTACTAAACACACAAAAATCCTTTAAACCCTGTCATAATCTAGTGTTAGGTAATTGGCTTCCTATAGGTGTTAAGATTTTTTAGGGACGTTCTGCCTTCAAAGGCTGTGGAAGTTTTTCTTTAGCCTCGTTCATTTCCTAATACAGATTAAGCCAGCTACCCAATGAGCAGGCATAAATCTAAGTCTCAATGGAAGGGCCAGCCTCTCAGGGTAAGCTTTCCTCAGTCCACACTGCCACCTTTCTGTGGGATTTCTTCTGTTCCCACCACCCGCGTTCAGGTGCTGAAGTTTGCACAGTGCTCGCAGACTCCGTTCACTGTTGATAAAACCAAAATGTTGTGTGACTGAGTCTGAGTTCCTTGTCTCACAAAACCAAAGAATGAATTCAAGGACAGACAAAAATGGCTAATGGAGGCAAAGTGTATTGAGAGGACCCAGTCCTAGAGAAGGTGCAGCTGGGGTTCCATGTTGCAGGTGGGTATAGTTCAGCATTCATGGGTATTAAAATCCATTAGTCCATATGTGGAATCCCACATGGCCATAAGCCACGTGGACACAGGGCAATGAGTATGTCTCCTGCCATCAACCCAAGAATCTAGCTCCTGGCGGGGGAGGGGGGGGGTAGAAAGCTAGAGGAAGCGTGCATTTTTATTTAGGGACTGGATACAGCCTTGCTGGCTTCTGATTGGTCTTTTCAAATAATTCTGCCTTAGCAACATCCTTGGGATTGGTTTATACACCTTATTGCATTATGATTGGTTACCTGCAAGCTGCTTGTCTTAGCAACAATCCGTACATTTTAAAGTTTATCTCTTGCACTTGCCCTTTTTTCTATGCCCAGTTGGATTGTCTAGCAATTTCACCTAGTTGGGTACCCCAGTTACGGAAGCCCCATCCAATGGATCTGCATCCAGTGTGATATTTGCAAAAGCTGCCACACTACATAAGGTCACTCTAGAAATCCAGCTTCATTTCCCTCATGGAGATAGGCAAGCCCTCAGCCAAATGCCCAGTTCTTGGGTCTTGATTTTAAAAGACACTTAACAACAAGTTCCTCGTTGACCTACATGTTTTCATAACTAACTGCCTCATCTACAGGTAAGATCATTCTCTTTGAGTCACCTGCCTGTATGTGCTGAATATTTTTTTGCAGCTTCTTGGACACGTAATGAACCTACTTGAAGGCCAGGTGACATATATTTGAGGAAAACGTCACCCTGCACTTTGCAGGTCATGAATTTCTTTATTATTTGCCATGGCAGGCGTTGCTACCCCAAAAGTTATTATCTATTCAATCTCAGTTCTAACCTGCAAGCAAACCTGTCGAGGAGCCAATTTATTCCTGATATAACAGCAGCTGGGAAGATGAGTTTGCTTGTTTAAAGAGATGAGCAGCATCAGCAATGCTATCAATTTTCACATGCAGAAATCCCATACATGGGAATTTTTGTAGTTATTAAAAAATCATGCATAGCAATGGTTCTATCCTTCATGGTGCATTTGCTGGGATTGCACATCCATCATGGCTTCTTTCTCTCTAAATGTCCTCGTCTTTCAGAATTTGGTAGCTTTTAGAGTTTTGCCAAGCACCAAGTTGTGAGACCAGAAAGGTCATGATGCGATCTGTACTTGTCTCTATGTTGGGCCATGAAGGGCCCATAGGATGCCCTTTGTGTGTGTGACTTAGCCTCTCTTTTATCAGTTTTATCCACTCACTGTGCATATCCGCAGGCTCTCCAAACTGGGAGGGGGTGTGGGGTACAGGATATAGATGACTATAATATTGGCCAAAAAATTTCCACACACTCATATGTCCATACGCACACAAAATTAAGGACACAACTTATTGAATAAGACACACCTGTATTCTCACCTGGCGTCCTGCTCACTTGCTGAAAAACATTGGGGTCAGTCACTTAGCTTCTCTGAATTTGCTTTGTGTCTAATCTCTAAAAGGGAACAATAAATCTTGCTTCATAACAATACTTTAATAATTAAACAAGATAGCACATATAAATCAGTAAGCACAAGTTCTGGCACATGATAGTGACTCTTAGGTAGTCATGCTAAATTATTATTAATTATAAGATATTAATGACAAATATTTAAGATGGCTTCCTTTGAAAACAGATGATCTAATACTGGATGAGAGAAGGGCACAGACATACATGCAATTAACTATTAAACCAGTTGTTAAAAGAGAAAATCTCAATAAGAGGGAAGAAAATGTACTCCGCTGGTGACCTCTGGCTGAGGAGATCAAGGGAGATGGATGGTGCAAGGAGGTATAGACTGAGGCTGATTTGGAAGGATGGGATATTCAGGGTCCTTAGATTTGCAAGGGAGAGAAACTGAACTTTGACTAAATTAAGCCCCAAAGGGAATATATTGGCTCTCATAGAACTGGGAAATCTAGGGTTTGACTTTAGGAACATTGAATGTAGGTACTCAAAGAAAATGTTAAGGGCTCTGACATGTTTGTGTCTGAGTTCTAAATCCTTCTGTGTGTCAGGAAAACCATGGCATACTCAAGCCTAAAACTTTTTAACTTAACTAGAGGCCTGGTGTACGAATTCATGCACTGATGGGGTCCCTTGGGTGTAATGGGCATGTTTCTGGAATGCATTTTGCACCATATGTTTATCTGGGGTAATGCTTTTCAATGTGGAGGTTAAGACCTGATGGGCATGGCCATCTTAAAATACAAATGAGTCATAATAGAATATTTTATTTTGAATATTTATTTGATAACAGAGTATCACATTTTGAATAAAAAATGCATTGTGCATTGCCATGATAAGGATTGTTTTCTGAAACTGTTTTAAGAAGTATAGGTGTGTGGGGTTGGCATGTTCCATATATTTCTAACCATAGGCTGTAGTAAAAAAAACGTCCGAGAATCATTGAAGTAGAAAACCCTGAGTGCCAGACAATTTGCATAAAGGTATGCATGTTTCCTCATCAGTACCATTTTACAGATGGGAATACTGTGGTTGAGATACAATAATAAATTAAGGATTGAAAAGTATTGGAACCGTAGAGCCCAATCATTTACAGAGGACCAAGGAGTGAGAAAATAAGTATTGTCTCATTGTCATAGGTCTACCAAGGTCCTTATTCATCATTTCACTTTATTATTTAAATCACCTGACCCTCTAGCCTTGTACTCCTCCTCCCGGCCTTTACCCCTTGGTGTCCTAAACAGACCACTGGTCAGCAGTTGTACATCTTAGAAGATCTGCACACTAATTGCTATGCTGTGTTGTGCTTACTGCTGTTTGACAGGAACTTGTGAGGAGCTGATAGAGTCTTGTTTGTTTAGCTTTTACCGAAGGTCAGAACCAAGATACACTGCCCTCGCTGGAGAACTGGCATTAATATTCAGATCCTCTCTCCCATATCAAAGGCTCCTTGTTAAGGGTTCTTCCTCGGGCCATCAAAGGCAGTTTTGTTTACTGCCTTAAGAATCTCTTCAAAAAATTAACCGATACCTATTTAACACATAAGACTCGGTTGGTGGCAAGTGACAGAAAAAACTAGACTCAAACTGGTTTAAGCAGAGAGAACTCTATTTTTTTTTTTGTCCAAGTAAATTGAGCATGAGATGGAGAGCTGGCTAGATTCATGATTAGATCTGACTAGGCCCCAGTGATGAAACTTTGGATGGGCTTTCTCTCCCTCCATGTTTCAGCTCTGTTTCTCCCATGTCAAATCCATTCCAGGAAATGATCTCCTGTAATGGTCACAAGAGGATTACTGTTACATCCCCTGATAAGGCATGGGAACCTTTGATTCTCACTGGGTACCATGGACGTTGGTTGAGTGATGGCCCAGTGCTGAACCAATCACAATCACTGACACTATGCAACGTGATATGCTGATTGATAGGATGCTGCATTCAGATATTACAGTGAATCAAAGGTGGATTCCTACCTGTACCCCAAGGGAAATTAGGAAGCAGTTACCAAGCTAAACTTCAGGCAAAACTTCAGGCCGATGCTAAAAACTTTAGACAAGGAATCTCTGCCTTTGAAGAGCTTATATTCATGGGTTCAGTCATTCTGGTGTTACTCTGTGTATATGGGGTGGGAGGGTGTGTGTTTTCTATCTACATGCAGGTTCAGGTGCTGAGCACCATGAGAGAGCTCTGGAGAAAAATAGCAAGGGTTCTTCATATGGGAAATTGTAGTCTAACATCAAAGAAAACATTTGCATACATCATTAGTAACTTGAATTTAATGAGGAAAAAAGATAAAGTGCCATTTATTCTTCTATCTGGGGGAAATCGTGAAAGACAGACCATAAAAAGTTCAAGCCAAGCCTTTCAGTATGTGTAGGATTTGGGTGTTACGGGAAGACACATCTCCATGGGTTGGCAAGTGGAGCAGAGAGCAGGAAGCTGTGATAAATGGCACCTGCAGGGGGCAGTGTGAGGAAGGAGGAAAACCTGAAAAGGAAAGGGCCAGAGTACTGAACCTCAGGCCTCTGTGTTTAGGTTTTGGAATCATTGTACAATGAGTCAGTCTTTACCAAGAGGGGACATACCAGCACCAAAGTCACCCTGATAATAGTGACACTGATAGTTTTGCAGGGAGAACATTTTGTATTATTAATCCATAATAGAGATTATGTGAGCATGAATTTAACAGCTGTGGCAGAGATAAAAGGGAAAATGGTTACAGATATGGCATCTGATGCAGAGATGACAAGGCGTAGCAGTTTCTTAGGCCTGGGAAGCACTGGAAAAAAAGGGTTAAAATTTGAATCAACCTCCATCTTTTATGATTACGAAAAGTTTGGTCCTCTGAGTGGTACCCTCACAAGAGGAGGGCATGGGAGTGAGCATCTCTTCTTTATGAGCAGATGTCATGGTTGGTTGAGGTTGATTTCTGGTCAAGGAGGAAGGCAAGAGGGAATTGCCAGGCATCATGGAAGGACTGTTACACAGGCAAGTCAGTGCTTTGGATGAGAAGGGTCATGAAGTTTGGAGCTAGACAGAGCTGAGTTGAATCCCTATTTTTTAGGCCAGTCATCTAATATCAGTTTCCTTCCATGAAAGTGAGTTTCATAAAACCAATATCTTGGGATTATTGTGAGGTTTAAATAGAATGTGTAAGCCATTCCCACTCAAATATATGAGCTTGATATCATTTCATTCTTAGAGTAATACCAAAAGGAGGCACTGACAGTACCTTCATTTAATATTATAGGAGGAGACTGGTGAGATAGGAAGAGAATAAAAGAAAATGAGACTAATTCAAATTCTTGGCAGCCAGCAAATGGCAACCCTCAGGTTGAAGCTCACGTGGAGCTGAGTGAAAAGTCTAAGCTTTTAGTTGCTTATTAACTTCTTAAATCTCACACTCTAACATTTTACAGAGAACTATAAATTGCCACTTAAATTAACATATGATATCAGTGTTGTGGTCAATGAATTAAGTATTCTACATATCTCTTAGGCCACTCGCGTTTTTTGTTTGTTTTTTGCCATTCTATAGGTAAAGACATTGGAAGCCAGAGTTTAATAAATTTCTTAGAATACACAGGAATTAAGAGACAATCTGAATATTAGGAGTTAATTTAACATTTCTACAAATTCCATGCTGTCATGTCACTTCACACTTGGAGTTTCATTTTTACATACAATAAATATATATAATTAATGTACAGTTATTCTGAATTTATTCTTTACACTAGACAATGAGATGGGCAAGTCAGATGACAACCTTGTTTTGTATTGTTTTTAAATACGAGGAGGCTGAAGTTTCATTCTTCAGTGCAGGCAGTACAGTAAGAGACATGCCTAATCACATTCTTCTTTATCTTAATTTTAAAAATTTTAATTGAATTTATTGAGGTGACATTGGTTAATAAATTATATAGGTTTCAGGTATACAATTCTAAAATACAGCATCTATATATTGTATTGTGCATTTATCACCCCAAGTCAAGTTTCTTTCCATCACCATTTATCCCCTCTTACTGTCCTCGATCTCCCCCAAACCCCCTTTCCCTCTGGTAATCATTGTACTGTTGTCTGTCTCTATGAGTGTTCTTTGTTTGTTTTTTGTTTGTTTGTTTTTTGCTTAATTGCTTCTCCTTTTCACCCAGCTCCCTAACCCCCCTCCCCTCTGACAGCTGTCAGTCTGTTCTCTGTATTTATGAACATGGTATTTGAACATGAAGGAAGCATTAGCAATATTACTTGATTACCTTGATGGTATATTATTGGAATAGCAACTCTTTCAGTGGATGGCAGTTAACATCTTTGCTATACAGATGTTCCAGAATTGAAGAAGAGATATACTGATTACTGTCTCCCTCAAATCCTGGGATAAAGATGAAAGTAATATATTATCCACTTACAGGCCAGTGCAATAAACTAGATTAAAGCAGGAATTAGAAGCCATCCCTCCAAGCTGAATGAAATATGGGTTCAGTGGAGGAAGCTGGTTCAAGTGGAGCCTCCTCATACAGACATCTGTTACCAAACAATGTTTTGTTTTATTCTGTCTTTTCTATTATTATTAACTTTGATGGAGAACCGTCATTCTTGCTGCTGCCTTTTGGGTTCTAAAGATGTAAAATAGCCACCATAAAATAGATGTAATCCCAATGACTGAACTATGAGAGGAGAGAGGAGAATAGGCTGGACCAATTTTTGGACAGGGCATAAAAAGGTTGCCAATCCCTTAGCACCATAGGGAAGCATGAAGAAGAAACCTGTAACCTGCAGGGACCCTGGCAGCAGAGTATAGCCACTGTCCTATGAGCTAAGGGTTCCTGCATGCAACTTACTTAAAAATGACTAAATCATTTCTCTGCAGAGAGTTCATAACCAAGATTGAAGCTCCATTACAACTTCAAAGACATGCATAGATGTTGGTGTTACAAACCCATTCTTTGATCTTTCTACAAATATCCTATATAATAAAAGCCTAATATGCAAACCAACTGAACAGGCGGAACAACCGGTGGAACAACTGGTCTCTATGATGTGCACTGACCACTAGGGGGCAGATGCTCAATGCAGGAGCTGCCCCCAGCCCGCAGGCCCTAGGCCAGCCAGGGTGGGTGCCAGCAGCCCCTCTCCCCCAATCGCCTTGCTCGAAGCCCCACAGAGGGAAGCAACTGCCGGTGGGGGGCAGGGCCAGCAAGTGGGTGGTGCCAGGCTGGCCAAGATGGGTGCCAGTGGGGGGCCCTTCATCACCCCGCCTGTCACCCCACAGATCAGCCCTGATCACCAGCGAGGCCCAGGGACTCTACCCATGCACAGATTTCATGCATTGGGTCTCCAGTGTATAATAAATTCAACTCAAAGCAACTCCTATTTGTTTCCCCTACAACCTTAACCTTCTTGTTTAAAGGGTGAATAATACTCTGTTACTAGGTTAAGTTGAATCAGAAACCTTTGGTGCCCAATAAGGCCCTGAGTAGGCTGGCCTCAGCCCACTTTCTCCACCTAATGTTGCCCCATTGTCCTGCTTACTTCTTTTCCCTCAGCATTACTGACCTCCTTTTGCTTCTCCCCTTTGCACATGCTGTTCCCTGTGTCTGAACATCCCTTTCCCCCTGTTTGCCTGGCTTTCTCCTCATCCAGTGCTTACTCAAAGTTACCTTCCTTAGCTATCTTCTCCAACCCCCACCTGGACTACACTGACAATCATTCTCTATTGTGCCATCCTGTGCACCACCCTGTAGAAGTATCACTAAGAATGCTGAACTAATCTGTTTGTTTACTTTGTAAACTAGCTAAAATTAATCAAATGTCAGCCAATTTCCAGGTATATAGGGTCATTAAAAAATTTGATTGCCCTGGCCAGTGTGACTCAGTTGGTTGGAGCATTGTTCTCTACACCGAAAGGTCTCAGATTTGAGTCCTCGTCAGGGCACATACCCAGTTGCAGGTTTGATCCCCAATCAGAATGCATAGAGGAGACAACCAATCCATGTTTCTCTCTCTCAAATCAATAAAAAACATATCAGTGGGTGAGGAAAAAAAACACACCTTTGATCTTCATTCCAACAATGTGAAGTAGGTGGAACAATTAACACCTCTCCCTCCCCCCCCCTTTTTGTTTAGGCTGAGAAACTGAGATTTACTAAAATTAGTTTATTTACCCAATAACCAGTAAGTAGAGAGGCCAGGATTTGAATTCAGGAAGTTTTTATCCAGAGACTATGCTCTTAATTGCAATTCTATATGCTTCCCAGCCATGTATATCATTTATCTCTCACAATTGGAAGTAAAAAGTCCAGGGATTATTATAGTTGCATGCATTATTTCATTGTATCCTTATTGAAAACATGCACACGTGCATAATCATTCACAAACGTGGGTTTTCCTGAGAGCTAGTACATACCTACTAACATAGAACTACATAGACCTACATGCACATACATACATATAACTAAATATACATGTATATAATATAACATAATTATGTATGAGGCACCGTTCTATTCATATTAATATTCATAATCCAGAAATCAGAGTCAGACTTTACAGAGGAGCTTGTTCAGCCTTACTACTCAGCAATGAAATAAGATACCATTTCCTACCACTCTAATCAGCAAGGATTAAAGAATAAATAATACCCACTGTTGGCAGGAGGACAGGGAAAGGACTTTGTCCCACTTTAGTGATGAGAGGAAAAGACATTTAAAGCCTCAGTGCAATGCAAATTCGGCAACATGTATCAAAGGATTGCAAGTTTACCTTGGCCTTTGATGCCCCCCAAATCCACTTTTAGTAATTTAACTTTTTTAAAAAGTAAAGAACCAGACTAAGATTTAGGCTGAAAATGTTTCACTGCAGGACTGTGTGTGTTTGTGTGTGTGTGCAAAAATAAAATGATGTTGATAATATAAATATCCAGCTATGTGCAAGACTCTGACTGAGGGGATGGAAATGTGATGGTGGATAAGCAGATGGGATGTGGTCCTTACCTTCTTGGAGTGCACCCCCTCATGGGAGTAATTAAGAACATACTGTTAAATCCACAGCGAGAATGTTAATTAACTATGACCATAACATTATAATAAGGACATCCCAAAGCATAATTTAAATAATGATTATGGAAAACCTGTGAAAAAGATTGTGGAAGTTAGATAGTAAATGAGTCTAATTCTGCATAAATTGGTTAACATGTAGTGCATATATAGAAATAAAATCATAGAAAAGCACCAGAATGTTAACAGTGACTATTACTAGGAAATGGAAGTAGGAGAATTATTTTCCTAAATTTTCCACCATAAAACAAACAAATATTTTATTTCGAGAAATAATGCTATTAATACCCAGAAGTTCCCAGTATAAAAGAGGTGATTAGTAACTTCACAGAACTTTCCATTCCCAAGACTGCTAAGTTTGTGGATCTCTCTGCGGGGAAACAAAAAGTCTGCCTCTTCTGCTGCTCATTGGGTGGCACTTCATCTCCCTGAATGTAATAAAAGCATAACCTCTTTCTAGAACACCCCCAGCCTCACCCTCCAGACACAATGAAGTAACCTCATCTCTCAGCATGCCTCCCCTCCCCCCAGCACTCCCCGCTTCTCTCACCACCGCATCCTGGCCTGATGTGAGTCCATTTGTTCATATACCGTGAGCTCCTAAAGGGCATGGAAGCATCCTACTTGTAGCTGGGGCTCAGAGTTTTCAGAATTAGTGAAATTATCGGCTGAAAGACTGAACCAAGGAAGCTCTGGTGATTAATACAAAATAGCGCCATTAAAAGAGAGGCAGCTCACCCTGACTGGGGTGGCTCAGTTGGGTAAGTATTGTCCTGTGCACCAAAAGGTTGCTGGGTCAGGGCACATGTCCGAGTGCTAGCTGGATCCCCAGTAGGGAGTGTGCAGGAGGCAACTGATTGATGATTGGCTTTCAAATCAATGTTTCTCTCTCCCTCTCTTATCCTCTCGATTTAAAAATCAGTTTTAAAAAGAGAGAGAGAGGCAGCTCTGCATAATGCAAAAGTGTTGCTCTCTTGAGTCGGTCACACCTGAGGCACAAGCCTGCCCTGACCTCTAGCTGCGTGAACTTGGGCAAGTTGCTGTTGCCCTTGGAGCCATAACTTCCTCCTATGCAAACTAGCTGTGCAGGGTGCTGAGACAGTTATGAGAGAGCAGGGGTAAAGGTGTTTTGGTCAAGTAGGTGTTTAAAGTGTTGCAGTGGCCTGTTATCTTCAAGTGTATGTTCACTTTAGGCTGTGGTTGACCATGTTCTTTCACTGCCTCTATATTTAAATTTTAACATCTCAAGTGGCCCATTGGTACTCACTTAGCAGTTTTGAAAGTCTGGGGCTCTGAAAAGTTAGTATTCCAGAATGACTTTTATTGTTTTACTAGAGGCCTGGTGCACAAATTCATGCACGGGTGGGGTCCGGCCAGCCCACCCAATGGGGGTCCATTAGGCCAGGCCGGTGGGGGGGTGGGGAGAGGGACCACGGGTGGTTGACCTCTGGCCCCGCCCCCAATCGGGGTGTTGGAGGCCAATCAGGGACTAGGCCAACTGCGGAGGGTTTGGGTGGGGGCGGGGGGTCAATGGGTGCCTGGATCAGGCTGGTTGGCTGCTGCAACCATAGCCACCAGTCATTCTGGTTGTTCTGGTCATTCCGCCATTCCAATCACTGGGCTTTAATATATATAGATTTTAGTATTTATTTTATTTTTATTTTTTTCCTCTTTATTTTTTAAATTTATGTTTATTGTTGAAAGTATTACAGATGTCCCCTTTTCACCCTCATTGAACCCCTCCACCCTGCTCCCACCAGGCCTTTTAAATTACAAAATAGCCAACTTGCTTTCAGAAAGGAAGGTTAAGTGTGTGTGTGTGATTTTATTTGTTCGTGCCACAGGTTTTATTGTCAAATAATATTGGGCTGGAACCAGGCTTCTCCATTTATAAAGGAGGAAATGGTATAGAAAGAGTTTACTTTTAATTAAAAACAGTGGTCCAGACACCTCAGAGGCATTTTACACAGTCTGTTAATCCTTATAGCAATCCCACATGGAATATATTGTCCTTCCTCGCTTTTTGCATAAGAGGAAATCTTGAAAGTTTGGAGAGGTTTAGAATGAGTCAGTATTAGGATCCATGGGTAGATAATAGTGTCGGGGAACGCCTGGGAAGGGGGAGGGGTGGAAGAGGAGGGGCTCTATAGGGGGAAAAGGGGACATCTGTAATACTTTCAACAATAAAGATAAATTTTAAAAAAATAATCTGGATTCAAACTCAGATCTCTCTGAGTACAGGGTCGATGCTGAGAGAGGCCAAGTGAGCTGCAGTCTTGGAACCTAACGTCCAGCGTTCTGTTGGTCCTGAGCCCCTGCCTTTGCACAACCTGCCGCAGAGAATGAGGCGCCTGTGACCGATGGGCTCACACTCCTCTTTGCAGACATCCCTCCCATCTGTAACCCACCGGGAAGGCACGGCATTAATGAGACGCTGGGAACAAACAGAATCTGTGCTTCCGCTCATGGCTCCGCGACAAGCCGCCTAATTGGGATTTATAGGCAACTGCGATAAAATCCCTGCATAGTAAAATCCTGAGATTTCTCTGGAACCTTTAAATAATGGCCAAACAAAGCTTTAATGACAGAAAGTAATGGGTCAAATATACCTCCACATGGCACGTGTGTGTGTGTGTGTGTGTGTGTGTGTGTGTGTGTGAGAGAGAGAGAGAGAGAGAGAGAGAGAGAGAGAGAGAGAGAGAGAGAGAGCACACTCGCATGCATGTATGTGCAGGAGGCAGGAGATGCTGGTTGCTTACACGGGTCAGGTGAAGAGGAGGGTCTGCAAGCTCCAAGGAAGCCTTTGTTCATTTAGGCGCGGAGAGGGTTACGTCCAGGCCTTCCACCCACTGTCATCGGAGAGCCATATTGCGTTGTCTGGTGCTCAGTGGTGTGTTTCCCCCAGCGCCTTCCTCACCTAATTGCTGAGCCACAGGGTTTGTCTCCCGAGCCCAGCACAACCTGCAGGATCCCAGGTGAATGCCATCACTCTCTCCTCTGTGGTGAGATGATAGGTAATAACAATGATAATAACTATAATAGTGCTCACTAGGTATGCAAAAGCTTCCTATTAATTAGATCTCCGATTCTTCAACCACCCAACGTGGCAGCTAGAGAAGACCTCATGAGCAAAGAAATGCTCACAGAACCAGAGTCCAGGATGTGGACACAGTTGTTTCCTGAAATAAGACTTTCACTGCTACTTAAGACTTTTAACCACTTGCTTTTATTAAGATTTTTAAAAATGAGGTATAGACAGAAACAGCATGAACTATTACATGGATAATCTAAATGGAAGGCCTCAAAGGAAGAGAAGGCATGTGAGCTTGGCCTAAGCTGCCAAGGGGAGTTTAAGTGATGGTGCTGAAGACATTGCAAGTGATGACTGAAGGCAGGAATGTGTGTGACATGTGGAAAAGCCTGTGTTGTTAGAGGTTATGATATTATGGATCTCTTCCTCCCAAAACTAGCTTTCCTGATCTTTGGATGTCACAGTCCTCTACCCATCACTGAGACCAAAACCATCGGCGTCATCTTTGATGCCTCTATTTCCTTCCCAGCCACAGTTAAACTATCACCACCCACCATTAGCACCCTGGCCAACCCACACCCATTCCTGACCTCCAGGGCTGCACAGCCTCCTGGTCTCCCTGCCTCCATCTGCAGCAAGGTGAGGATCCTAACAGGTAAACCAGACCACTTTATCTTCTGGTTCAAAACCCTGCAATATAGTTGATAGTATTATATAATTTTGTTCATTTTAGCTTTAATAATGACACTAGTGGTATACCTAAAAAGTTGTTGTGCTTAGAAAATTTAAGATGGGAATATTTAGAGGTGACATTTGATCATGTCTGGGGTTGGTTTCAGTGTAATCTGGGTTGAAGACAGTGAATGGAGCCATGGATAAGCAAGATTGGCCTCCGAAATCTAGGTGACTGATTGCATGAACATAGGGTAATTTATGGCACCATGTTACCAATTTAACTTTGAAACTATCCATACATGATGTTAAAAGAGCAGCGTCTGATGGCTGCCATTGACAGCAGAGTTAACTCTGACTGCCCAACCCTGGCCTGCAAGGACACGTGTGACCAGGAGCAACCACTGCACACCGAGCTCACTGTGTCTCAAAAGGCTATGTGCTTGTTTATCCTCATGCTTGAGATTTCCTTTCTCTTCACCTCGAGCTGGTTGCTCCTTTTTAACATGAGAGCTCAACTCAATGTAACCTCCGTGGATAGGCCTTTTATGATCACTCCAGAAAAAGCATACACGCCACCCCTTCCCTCTCCACTGACTTACCCTGTTTTTATCTCCTGTAGCATTCAAACTGCCTAAAGTGTTTAGACAGGAACTCTTTTTTGTTGACCCACATCAACCAGTGTCACAAGACTGCCTGGTGTTCAGAGTTGTGCAGGACACACTGGTTGAATATTTCCGTATTGCTTACAGTGATGCTCAGATGTGACACTCCCAGGGGATTCGATTTTTGTTGTCACAATGATGAGCAATGCCACTGGCATTTAGGACCCAAGGAGTCCAGAATGCTAAATGTCTTGTAATGCTTGGGACAGTGTTCTGTCCAGTGAAAAAATTTCCCATCTCAAATTCCAGTGATGTCCCTATTGAAAAAGCCAGGGCTAGGGAATGGAGTGAGAGAAGGTGGTGCTGGTGGGCCAAGGAGTATAGAATGAAGAGCTAGAGGTAAATCAGTCCTAGACCTAGCCAGGCCTGCCCAACACCGTCTTAAAGAATAGGGAACTTATTTTCAGAAGTTGTATTCATTTTCTACTGGTGTCAATAGCAAATTACCACAAACATCGTGGCTTGAAATGACCCCAATTTCTCATCCTACAGTTCTGTAGACCAGCAGTTCCAGTGGCCCCATTGGGTGCCCTGTTTGGGGTTTTTTAGGGCCAAAGCAGGATGTCACCTGGCCTGGTTCTTACCTGGAGATTCTGGAGAATGGCCAGTTTCCACTCTCCTCTAGGTTATTGGCTGAATCCAGTTCCTTGTGGTTGTAGGACTGAGGTCCTGGCTTCCTTGGTGCTGTGTGCAGGGGACTTGCCTGCGCTCCTCCGTCATGCCCACATTTTTTCTCATGCTTCCTCGGGGATCACCTCTCATGCTTGGGTTCGCTCTGACTTCTCCCTCTAACTCAGCCCTCCACCTCCAGTTGGAGAAAGTTCTCCGCTTTTAAAGAACTTTGTCATTTGATTGGGGCCAATTGGATAATCCAGGCTATCCTCGCTGTTTTAAAGTCGGTAACCTTAGTTAGACCAGCCAAGTGCCTTGTGCTGTTTAACATGAACTTGGTCACAGGTTCTGGAGATAAGGACATGGATATATTTGGTAAGCCATTCTTTCTACTATGGGACTCACTTAATATTTTTTTAATCCACACCTGGAGATATTTTTTCCCCACTGATCGAGAGAGAGAGAGAGAGAGAGAGAGAGAGAGAGAGAGAGAGAGAGAGAGAGGGAAACATTGATGTGAGAGAGACACATTGACTGGTCCCCTTCCACATATGCCCAACCAGGGCCGGGCATCGAGCCTGCAACCGAGGTACATGCCCTTGACGAGAATCAAACCCTGGACCCTCTGTCTGAGGGCCATTGCTTTAATCACTGAGCCAAGCCGGGTAGGGCACTGCATGTTTTTAAAGAGGCGAATTAAATGACCTAAACCTGCTTAAATAAGCATTCCATTCTCTGTGGCTGCCCTTTACCAGGAGGCTTTCTCCTCCAGAACTATGACAGGGAAGCCTGCAGGGACGCTGCTGGGGAAGCCATCAGGAGCCAACAGCTGCCTGTCAAGCCAAATGCTGCTGAGGCCCCAGCTCCAAGCAGGCAGAGCCGAGAGGAAGGGAGTGCGGCTGTTTCCTCAACAGCAGGGCTCAGCTGTGTCCCCATTTCTGGGAGGATTTATGAGTGGGTCACATGCCAGGGGGCATGGAGAGCTTTTCTCCCTGAAGCAGATGCCGCCGATCCCTACCCAGCAGCCACCTCACCCTCCTGCACTCCCAGACACTGGCTGCCAGATGGCCACAGCCAAACCCACAGCTGGAGAGATCTCTGCTGTTGGCACTACACACCCTTCTCTGGGACGGATTATGGCCCCGAGGTGGCATGGCAGAGCATCAAATACAGACAAACAATCGAAATGCATAGGATGTGCCAGGCACTGTGCTAAGTACTTGGCAGACATTTACTCAACCTACACAATATCAACAGGTGGATGGTATGGTTCTCATGTCCATTGCATAGGAGGGGAGACCAAGGCTTGGAGAGGTTGGGTAGCTCGCCAAAGATAATAGATCCAGTCATCAGCAGAGGAGGAATGTTTTAAAAAATATATTTTTTTTATTGATTTCACAGAGGAAGGGAGAGAGTAAGAGAAACATCAATGATGAGAGAAAATCATCTATCAGCTGCCTCCCGCACGCCCCACACTAGGGATCGAGCCTGCAGCCCAGGCATGTGCCCTGACTGGGAATTGAACCATGACCTCCTGGTTCATAGCTTTACGCTCGATCACTGAACCATGCCGGTGGGCAGCAGAGGTGGGATTTGAATGGAGGCAAATAATACATATGATCACAACCTCTAGAATCTCTATTAGACACAGCACCAGCTAAATCTCAAAAGCCTTTAGCCCTCTTCCCCAGGTTCCATGGCATCCAACCTCACCTTGCACCAGCTTAGATATGCCCAAATATGAGTGGTTACCATCTGATGCACCACCCTCGCTTATAGGTCAGTAGGCCAGAATATTTGTCTCCTTAGAAGGAATGGCAGGTAAAACTGAGGAGGGAATAATTGAAGCTGACACACACACAAAGAAAGGATATCTGTTGCCAAGAAAAGCTTGGGGAATTGAAGCCAAGTGTAGAAATGGTCCCAGAATAGTGTGAAATGAGGGGAACGAACTCAACACTCACCTTAGGAACCAACACTCAGTGCCCAGTGTGAAGTTGTAAGCGAAGGGCAGGAATTAACATCCTCAGGGAGGATTGAGTGCCTACTGTACACCCGGAACTGAACTGTAACCATTCCACAGGTGGTCTCATTTCATTCTCACATCATCTCTATGAGAGGCAACGTCATTGCCCCTAGTTTACAGCTGGAGAGCCTGACCCTGAATGATGATGTCACCTATTTCAGGTATCCCAGCTGATGGAAGGCAGTGCTCAGATTTGACCTCAGGCAGCCTGAGATGAAAAGTGATTTGTTAAATCCCATGTTCTCTGTTCCAAACTGTCCCATGACAGTCTCTGTTCATTCTTTGAGTGTTGGGGTGACTCAGGGGAGAAACACAGTCTGTCTCAGCACCACAATGAAATTGGCGTGAGTCAGATGAGCATATGTTTCATGGAAAAATGCCCACAGAAGAGAGATTTCTACTTCATGGTAGACCTGACATAGGATGCATTTCACAAATGATCATTGAATGAATGAACTGACTCACACTGGAAGAGTAGAGACAGTGGAGAGATCAGGACTATTGTTGGGTTGCCAAATCAGAAAGAAAGTCATGGAAAGCATAAGGAACATAATCCAAAGAGAAAGGTGGGAGTAGATCTGAGATAAAAGTAAGCTGGTAAATCAGGTTGAAGGTACGATTAGGTGGAGCCATTTAGGCATGAACTGTGGCTGGGACTTGGATAATTCCTTCCACTTGCTCTCAGGTGTCTACCACAGGTGCCGGCTTGGTAATTCAGAGGCACCCAGCCTGGCTGGACACATGGCCAGCATCACTCAGGCTGGGTCAGGGAGATGAAGGGAACAGAATAGTCAAGTTCTCCTGGAAACCTAGTGACTATTACGGTGTGCATATTACAGAGACACATTGGATAGGGTATGTGACAATTATTGCCAACAGAATTGGGATTTTTAAGACATCCACCATCTTATGAATGGCCAAGGAAAACATGGGCTCCCTCCATATATATACTGGGCACTGAATCTATACCAGTGCTGGCAAGTGAAGTTCAAATGTATGAAATGTATTATCTTAAAAATAAAAATAATTTCCTAGCTCCATAGAGTTATGAGAGTTAAACAAAACACACTCAGAAACATTCCTAAGAAGAAGAAAATAGGATATATACATATCTACTAGTATCTATCTATGTATCTATCTATTTATCTACCTAGTGAATGAGTTTATACAACATGAGTATCTCCAAAGGAACATAGTCGGGATACATTAAAAGTTGGTTTCCTTTTCTCCCCTTTTTTTCGTTTCAAATGATCTCTTGTTCTAATCACTATGGCTACTTTGTGAACTGAGGGACATAAAAAACCATCTATCATACTCATAGATCTATGTGTCACAGTCTGTGACAAGTCACAGCTGGGATGGGACACTTCTCAACAATATTTTGAAGAAACTCAAAGGCTAGAGCTGGAATCATCTCAAGGCTTTGTTACATTTCTAGCTGATCTGCCTTTACATACACGATATCCAGCACTAGATCAGCATTGGCTGTGGACTTAAGCTTTAGATGAGCCATGTAAACAGCCAGAACATCTGTCCACGGGCTGACTCCTGACTATGGTGGCTGGTTCCAGGGGCCAGCATCTTGAGAAGAAGACAGGTTGACACTGTACTCTGTTGGTCACAGCAGACCTTCACACTCACATTCAAGGAAAGGGACTAGTCTCCAACTCCTGATGGGAGTAGCAGCTATGGAAGAACATGCAGAACTACAAATACTGCTGTGCGCATTATTTTCAAAATAAAATCTGCTGTCCAAACCCCCATGGTTACCATCCATCCAATTTATTATTTTTAAAAAGCTAGGAAACGAACATGTTTTTTACATGAACCTTGTGTCAGTATTCTAGCATATCGAAAATCTTGGCAAAATTATATCCTGAAATGATGAAGAAAGCTGGGGTTGGAAATGTGTCTTTATTGCTTCCCATTTCAATGTCGTAGACACGCCCAACCTTAAAATGGAAAAGTAAAAGGATAGATGTTTATTAAACAAGCACAGGAAGTCCTCAGTGAGTCTGTAATGGTTTTGCATAATATGCATGTTCTCATTCTCCCGTGTGTTTGGATATTTACAGCTGTGTGTTTCTTTCTACTTCAAACATAACAGTTAGGGAAAACAGATAACTAGGGCTCCCCCTTTGGCTCCATTTCTTCATCTGTCAAGTGGAAAAGAATGGAATACATAAGCAGTGCACAAGGTACCATCTTTGGCATGCTAATTATGATAACATAGAAAGGGCACTGTGGTCAAGTAATTTAAACAGTGTGACAGGATTTTCGTTATAAGAGTTCTCAGAGCCTGTAATATTTTCCTCAGATCGATCAAGGGCTTTCTTTTGCAAGATCATCTTAAAGGGCTAGAGGTCCCTGGACTTTACATTGGGAAATGCCGAGATGGTCCAATCATTCTTAATTTGTGTTTCTATAGAGTACAGTGTTGCAGAGAACAGTAGTCTTTCCCCCAAAGGACAGAGAAGGAAATGGAGATAATTCACTCAATGTTTCATGTCAGTCTCTTTCTTTATTTCTAACCATTTTGTCATCCATTACATTTTCCTCTTCTAAGATACAGTTGAAGATGGCATTTTTCTCAATCCTGCTTTTTAGTAATAGTAATGACCATGTATTGAGCCTATATCATGGGCTAGCTCCACTTCAAACACTTTGCATTCACGACTTTATCTAATTCCCTAAATGATCCTAAAATGCTAGAAATGTTACTGCCCCCATTTTTCAGATGATGAAACTGAGACTTGGAAATATTTAGGAACTTATCCAAGATCTGAGGTAAGGGGCAGTGGCAGGATTTATAAATGAATTAGGTTCATACCTGGCAGTCTGGAATTTTTATCACACAGCTACCATTACAAACATAATGCATGGGCGAGCCTTCACATCTCAAAGAGGACTCATAATTTGAGTAAATTGACTTACGTTCCAGCTCATCCTGCAAGCCCATTCCTGGCCATTTCCAACCTTCTCAGATTGTACATCTTTAAACTGGATGATGGTGAAACTGATCATTGAGTATGTGGCTGCTGCTGAAAATGAGGATAATGGTGGTGGTTTGTTATCTTATTGTCATTCATTGATTGTTATTATTATTTTATCATTGGCTATAAAACCTGACTGTTATCATTGCCTTTCTAGTGTCAGTTATGGCTTTCTTCCCCATCTGAAATTCAAATTCATTCTCTTGCTGTGACTTTTAGCAGCTGTGGAATAACACCACATCTGACCCATCTTGGCCACAGGACATTTCCTCTTGTGCTGGTTCCCCACGGCAGTGCCCTTGTGGTTCAGGTCTCACTTAGTGTAGGTGCACTGTTTTGGTTCTAATTCCCAATGGGGCGACTGCAGGGTGTTTCCATAAAGAGTACTATCAAGGTATGACCTTATGAACACAGGGTGAGAGTTGGCGCCAGGTGATCAACTTACCACTTAATATATGGTGAGTGTTGTGCTGGTGATACATGGATGAGCCAATCTCTGCCCACATGAGACTGGTCGTCCGGTAGGAGAGACCAAAACTGGTGCCATACTCATGCAAGTCAGTTTATAAAAACAAACTGAGATAAGCAGTCTGAAGTAAAGGAACCAGAGTTCATGAGCCTATAAACCAAACAAGTCAGATTTTTTTTTTCATGGGGTCTGAAAAAGCTTATTTGAGAGAGCAGTCCTCTGATGATCTGAAAAACAAGTGGGATAAATGAGGTGGAAGTGTGAGCTATCCCAAAGGTGGGAAGGAGGTAGCATGTGCAAAGGCCCAGTGGCACACTGGAGCATGGACTTTGCAGAGCAGAAGCTGACGATTGTGGCTGGAGCACAGGGAATGTGATCTAGCCCATTCCTCCTTTTGCATGTAGGGCCTTGTAGGCTAAGAAAATGAGTTTATTGCAAGAGCAGCGGGATGCCCTGAAGGTCTCAAACAGGGAAATGAAATGAACTTACTTGCATTTTTAAGAAAATCAATTTGGCTGCAACCACAAGAGAGAACTGAAGGGTCCCACTTGAATTTAGGGAGACCAGTGAGGAGGCTATTACTCTAAGTCCAATAGAAGGCTGCTAACAGCCGATCTCTAAGGGCCTTTCTGTTCTTATATCAGGGGATTTTATGTTTATCCAGCAGAAATTATACACAGTATTGGTCTGCATTTGTTTGAACCAAACACCAAGTTTTATTTTTATACTATTCCACAGGAGACAGACCTTATTTGAAATTGGGCTGCCCACACTGTCATATTGTCTCTATAGGTAGGGGACACTTTATTGTTTAGGATTGTTTAAGAAGCAGCCTAGCCAATCAATGTTTTACAAAGTCAAGCTGTCTGGGGTGTGAGGTGTGTGGGGTGTGTGTGTGTGTGTGTGTGTGTGTGTGTGTGTGTGTGTGTGTGTGTTCTAGTTAATGAAATAGAAATGCCCTTGAGGAAAGATTGAATAGAGGGGAAGGAGGAAGATACACATTTTTGCAGGCAATGTTATCTACTGGTTCACTGAATAAATATGTATTGAGAATATTTTTTGAGTTCGCACTGTGTACGCACCACTGTCCTAGCCTCTAGGCTAGTGCAGGGTTTTGGATGCAAACATTTTCAGCCTCACAACCTTGAATAGGTCTCCTTTCTGAGATTGATCACCCTTGTCTATAATTTCAGGAGAATAATACCTAAGGATTTTAAGAATAATATCTAAGTATCTTCTAAGGATTGAATTTACATATTTCTGTCACCTAACTCAGTATCTGGTGCATATTCTCAAGATTAAACTAACTGAGGTTCCTAAAGTGAGATTGTCCCATAGTTGTTTTCGGCATCCATGTTCATGTTTGGCAATAATTTTAATGACATTAGTGAAACTCGATCCTCTTTTGACTGTGAGATACTTACCAGTTTTGGATAGTTTATTACTTTAAAAACTCCCACAGCTGAAAAACCAATTTCAATTTCTGATTCCAAGTTATGATGCAAAGTGCTTTAAATTATACCAATATTGTGTTTTTTCTCTCTCTCTCTTTCTTTTGGTTGTTGTCCTCTCCCTCTTTGTAATCTTGAAGATTATAGTCAAAAATATATGTGCATGTGAATATATGTGCAAACATATATAAAAATACACACACACATACATACATGCACATGCACACACCCTAGCTGGTGGGTACACCGTTGATTTTTGCAGTGCTTCACATTTTGGATGTATTATCAAAGCACTGAAATAATTCCTGAAGCCTTGAAATACTGGTGTTGTTGGCAATTTAATCCCCACTCTATCCACTGCCTCTGCCCCAGGCTGTAAAAAACGCACACACTGTTCATGGGTAATTTCCCACTCCTTCCTGCTGCTAACAAAATGGGTACTTTCTTTAAACAAGAAAACACACTGTCCGGCATCGCTCACTTCAATCGGCAATGGGTTCCAAGTGATCAAAGTCACGGCCTGCGGATCGACAGGTCCTGCCTTCTAAAGAAAGACTCAGTGGTCTGGAATGCGCAGGAGTGCACCCACCGAGGCTTGAATACATTCACTCTCACTAGAATAGGGTTGGCGAAGACCACATATGCCCAAAGATAAGTCGATCTTCTGTTTCCCAACCCAGAAAGATGTGACGCTGATGCATCAACGTACGTTATTGGATTGATTTAGTCACAGATTCTTTTATCGTTCCCCTAGAACAGTGATGGCGAACCTTTTGAGCCAGACCCCCAAATGATTCCCTGTTTTAAACTTTCTCAGTTGCCTGTGATCCTTGTTCTAGGGCAGTGATGACGAACCTTTTGAGCTCGGCGTGTCAGCATTTTGAAAAACCCTAACTTAACTCTGGTGCCGTGTCACATATAGAAATTTTTTTTGATATTTGCAACCATAGTAAAACAAAGACTTATATTTTTGATATTTATTTTATATATTTAAATGCCATTTAACAAAGAAAAATCAACCAAAAAAATGAGTTCCCGTGTCACCTCTGACACGTGTGTCATAGGTTCGCCATCATTGTCCTAGAAGATCAGCCTCTTCTCACCCTCCTTCTAGATCAGTGTCTTTGTGTCACTGAGCACAGCTCTGTAGAGCACATAGTTGGCACTTCCATTGTGTTAGCTAAATGGCAGAGATTTTGAGTCTCTGTGTGACAATGTCACTTAGTCCCAGTAACCACTCCTTTGCTGCCTGGGCTTCTACGTGTCTCTGATTAGCTATATTTCTGAACTCCATCATGTAACTACTTCCTCTATTTCTTTTTAAAAATCATCATTAAGAGGTTTGCTTATAGCAGTGTCTAAGCTTGTAGTTGTGATGGAAGAGCCCCAGGAATAATTGCTAAATTGCGTTAAATTCCCTTGCCTTTTTCTTCCTTCCTTTGTTCTGCCCCTCGCCCCCTTTTTGATTTTTAGCTGATTCTGCCAGTGACCTCTTTAAGCAATCCAAACTAGTATTGATTGAGGTCCTTTCAGGCTAATGTGCAGTACTTTGTTCAACCTGCAGTAATTGAGAAAGTGCTCTGTAATGTGGGGTATTTTATTAGGATGCAAATCAGAATCGTCCAGTAGGGCGGGGTGATGTTTCTTGAGCAGGAAAAACCTTTCTTACTATGTAAACATTTATGGTTCAGTGCATAAATACCACTATACCTCCTCCCCACTTACCTTTGAAAAGAATTATTATTTTTAAATATGTTTTGATTGATTTTAGAGAGATAGGAAGGGAGAGGGAGAAAGAGATAGAAACATAGATGAGAAACACTGATCGGCTGCCTCCTGCACGCCTCCCACCAGGGATGGAGCTGGCAACCAGGGCATGTGCCCTGGCCGGGAATCAAACAAGCCACCTCCTGGTACATGGGATGGTACTCAATCCACCAGACCACACTGGCTGGGCTGAAAAGAATTATTTTTTAAACATCATGATATTCTTTTGTGTGGACGCCCAGCCTCCAACTTTCAGGTAGAAACCCATTTTGTAAGCTATTCTGACTTACCATACTGTGTAAATTTTCCTCTTTAGCATTCACTATATGTTAGGCATTGGGCTAAATGCTCTTCATTTATTTTTCAAATCTCACCATGTGCTCACAACCGTCTACATTAGAGAACTGGGAACATGACCTCCAGAGGGGTCAACAAATAAATGGACCCACTCTTACTGTGAGACAGATTTTAGACAAGACTTGATTTATTACTTGACCCCCAAACGACTCACTCTTAAAAGGAGGAGCTATGATGATTCTTTGCTCATAGGTTTCTTCGGAAAGCTTTTAGACCCGGCACTAGTTAGCTGAAAGAAAATGGCCAGAGGACCCTGTAACAAGATGGCGAGTATACACTGAGTGGCCAGATTATTATGACCACCCCATCAGTACAATGAAGTGAATTCGTTGTGCAAATAATAATAATAAAACCTTGAGGGTATTTGCTTAAGAAGTTTTCAATATTCAGTATTTTTGGAAGTGTCAATGAAGTATTGATGGGGTGGTCATGATAACCTGGCCACTCAGTGTATACTGTAGTAATGGCCCCCAAAGAAACCTAAGAGCATTTATTTACTCAGGGGACTATGAACTGGGGAAATGGGACTGTCCAGACATTTTAAGGACAAATGCACAAACACTCTGAATTGATACTGTTCCTCAGAGACTCAAAGAATCCCCTTCACCAATTGCATAGAAAGAGATTCCTGATACATCCCCAGTCTTCAACACCTCCTTCTGTGGTGCTTTTTCTAAGATACGGGGCAAGCAAAGAAAGTTTCTTTCTCATCCATGTTCTCAGGAAAGTGTGTTCCATCTCTCAAACCACAGTATTGAAATTTCTTATGTCTGCCGTCTCACCCTAAAAAGGGAAGTTCTCATCCCAGCGATATCGACTTATTATTTTCCAATCCTGTGCAACCTTCTTGAATGAATCCAATTGTGGGAGACATAAAACTCTCCGGAAAGAGAAGTGAAGAAAGGTTCTGAAACTAAAAGCAAAGTAAGAATGTCTTTAATTTCAGAATAATGTATTTAATCCATTTTCACCCCCCCCCAAAAAAAAAAACAACAACAACAGTGCATAGTTTGCTCCTCTTCATATAATACCGTGGATAAACCACTTCACTTCTTTTTTTTAAATATATTTTATTGATTTTTTACAGAGAGGAAGGGAGAGAGATAGAGAATTAGAAACATCGATGAGAGAGAAACATCGATTAGCTGCCTCCTGTACACTCCCCACTGGGGATGTGCCCGCAACGCAGGTACATGCCCTTGACCAGAATCGAACCTAGGACCCTTCAGTCCACAGACTGACGCTCTATCCACTGAGCCAAACTGGTTTCGGCATACTTCTTTCTTTTAAAATATATATTTTTATTAATTTCAGAGAGGAAGGGAGAGGAAGAGAGAGATAGAAACATCAATGATGAGAGTCATTGACTGCCTCCTCCATACCCCCTACTGGGGATCAAATATACAACCAGGGCATGTGCAAACCATGACCTCCTGGTTCATAGGTTGACCCTCAACTACTAGCCATGCTGGCCAGGCTCACTTCACTTCATTATGAAATCATTTCCTCATCTATAAAAAGAGGTGGACAGACTCAGTTACATGAAAGTTCCCTCCCTCCTCCAAAACCTGTACTCTATTTCCCTAAGATGTTAAAGAACTTCCTTGAGAAATTTTTGAAAATTGTGGAATCTCCAAAACAGTGTGATTTTAATGTGTTTTTTTGCACCTGGTGTACAGCTACACCTTTTATTCTCTTATAGTTACATGTCACCATGAATTTTATATTACTTTTGAATCTCTTCACATTGGAAACAACCTCGATGTGAAATCTTAGCTTTTTCAAGATATCCATTAGGATTCAAAGCAAAGTAATTTTCCTGCCAAGAGTTCTCCCTTTGTTATCTTGTCTTTCCATTAGAGGCTCCATTCAGTCTGTTGTGCAACTGGGGCAGCATTTATTGGGTTTCCCCCTTGCAGAGAGTATTAAATCATTGGCTCTCCTTTCCAATGTATTTGCACACAAAGGCCTGGTATGAAGGTTAAAAATCCATCTTGATATTATCACTTGGGTAATCAAAGAAGTAATTACAAAAATGCTCTTGGAAGAGAGGCAGCATGGTTCAGCCTCAGAAAGCAATTTATTTGCCTTAAAAAAAAAGCATATTTGGCACGTGTCCATGATTAATTTAACATTTACTCAACATAGCAATGAAGGGGAACCTCTTTTTATTATAGACAAGTTATTACAATCAAGTAGAGGAATGATTGGATATTTAAACATGTGATTATATCATAGTTCATATGCTGAATATATGAATTACTAATTAAGACAACTGTAATGCTTAGGGTATGGTAAATACTCCCCAGTGCTAGCTTTCTGTTTTAAAACTTTCTGATGAGTTACTTCCCGCTAAATCATAAATCCATAAAATCACTGGACTGGCAGGAAGCAGTGAGAGCATCTGCTCCAGAATTTTCCAAAGTGTGCTCTGTGGGAACCTGCGGCTCCCCCAAAATGACTTAAGGCAAGCAGAAGAAAGAAAAGGAAGGAGAACTAAATGAAGTCTCTTGGCCTGCTTGAGCAGCCCTTTATGTAGTTTGATGGCTGTGCTACCAAAGAAGTAGTATATGTTTTTCATGCCACCATGCCCATGGGCTTCTGGGTATACAGTTAGCCCTGTGTATCCTTGGGCTCTGCACGTGGGGGTATGACCAACCTCAGATTGAAAATATTTTTGAAATGTTACATTGTCGCTGACGTGTACTGTGTAGTTAGGCCTACGATGGTTGTGTGTAATTATTGTCACTATTCCCTAAACAATACAGTATAACAACTATCTACATAGCATTTACATTTTATTAGGTATGATAAGTAATATAGAGCCTATTTAAAGTAGAGGGGAGGGCTGGCAGGTGTGGCTCAGTGGTTGAGTGTGGACCCATGAACCAGGAGGTTACATTTGATTCCAGGTCGACGTTCATGTGTAGGTTGAGAGCTCCATCCACAGTAGGGGGCATGATTCTCTCTCATCATTGATGTTTCTGTCTCTCTCTCTCCCTCCCTCTCCCTTCCTTTCTGAAATATATATATATATGAGGATTGTGTAGGTTATATGCAGATACTAGCGATTTTAAGGCACTTGGGCATCCACAGATTTTGGTATCTGCAGAGAGCTCATAGAACCAATTCTCCATGAATATCAAGAACTTACGGCTGTATTTGATCAATAGATTATGTTGTGAGGTTGAGGGGAGGGGAAAAAAGAAAAGCAGAATTGTCTTCCTCCCTCTCTTTGGGGGCATTTTATGTTAATGGTTGAGTATCCCTAATAGTTCTAGCTTCTAACTGGGTTCCCTTTCTCTGTGGAAGGAGGCAGCTCCCTCTCTGATTCTAGCTCCCATCATATAGGGTTCTATTAATACTGCTTCCTTCTTATCTTTGTCCCCTAGGGATGGTAGCAGCTTCCCAATGTTGCTAAAATCTCTTTTGTTGTTTGCTTTTTCACCATGTCCTAGTTGGCTTCTCAACTTTCATCACTTGTGGTAACCCATTAAACCTGTATACCTTGCCCTGCATTAAATTTGAATTGTCTAGGGTGGTCTCTATTTCTAAATTTGATGGAATCTTGACTCATAACATTGGAAAAACATATCGGGAGACTAAAGCAAACATTTAAAGCCCCCTCCTGACTCTCTGTCTCAGAGAATAACTCTAAAATAACAAAGGGGACCCATTTTCACCATTTTAACAGGTGTGATCTGTTGTACCTATCCAGTGAAAAAGTGAGAAAGTAGAAGAGGGCAGAGAGGGCTCTTTCCCACCTGAAGACTAGGAACACAGGTTGAGTCTGTCACATCTGAGGGCAGAATAGGAAAAGCCATGAACTTCATCTCTGGGCTGAGAACACACTGGTATACAAAATCCAGGGTCTCACTATCTCATCCATCAGGTAACTCATCCCCCAGGTGAGTCCTTCCCTTTGAAGGACCAAGTCGCAGGGAAAGGAGAGCACTTGCATGCTTGCTCATGACACCATCTTTGATGAAATAGAATGGCTAGCACCTCCCCTTGATAGAAAGCTATGGTCTGGAAAATTAATTCCTTCATGCTGATAACTGGGGCACCAGGAAAAAAACTGGTGTGGATGAGTCCAAAGAGAAAGGGAACTTGAATAAGAGGGAGAGTTCAATAAGATTCAATGTTCCAGAAACCTCCAGTGAAGATAGCAACTGAAAATTAGTTATTGGATTCACCAACTAGGAGTGCTTTGATGAGTTTTAATGAGCATCTTCAGAGATATAATGGAAGCATTACCCAGACTCCAGTACCTTGGGAATTGAAAGTGAGGAAGTGATTCCAATGTATTTGGACAGTTTTTTTTTAAGTGGTTGAGCAGGGAAGGATATACAAGGGTGAATAAATCAATGGAAAGAAAACTAGGGAGGATATTTTTTTAATTAAAAATACTTGCCTATGTTTATATGCGGATAGGAAAGAGCCCACAAAGACACAGAAGGTTGAAGGTAGAGGAAAAAGAGGATTTATTGATGAAGCAAAGCCATTCAAGAGCCAAAAGACAATAGGATGGCAATAGTGTGGACAGGTGAACCATGGAAGGAGGAAACTCTGTTCTTGTCTTGAGACCAGGCAGAGAGAGGTAGAGATAAGTATAGATGCATTCAAATGGGATGAATGCATGTAAACGTCCTCAATCATTTTCCTCTTAAAACTCATTCATGACACATATTATTGCTAGTCAAAGATCTTGATTAGTACAAAAAATCAAAATAAAAACTTAGTAACATTAGTAATGTTATCTTAGTGATTTGTTATAATTCCAGCCAAAGCAGAAATATTCCCAGTGTCACCTGGTGGAAGAAGTCTTTGTCCCTTATAGCTTCCCTTAGCTTATCTGACCCCATCATTTCCACTGATAATGGTCGTCCTGGACCAACGTTGGACAAAGAAATCTGTTTCATTGGCCTATTAAACCAACAGTTTCCTGATGTGCAGGCACATTTAGGAGTTACACAAAAAAACTGGTTCCATGAGATAAACCATAGTAAGTGGTTTAACTTTACTGCAAAATATATGGCATGCCTGATTATGTATTGACTGTCTCAGGAGAATTCCACAAAATGTGCTGTTCCCCACCACTGGACCGTGGAAGATTCCAGTTAGTGGCGATGACACATGATTCCGGGAAGCGTGACTTTGCAGTGAAGTTGTGCGGAGTGTGCCACTTCTACCTCCTGGCCTTCCGTGTGAAAACAGTGATGTTTCCACTGGGCCCCAAGAGCATTCTCGGGATACCATAAAGCGCTCGCATTGTAATGACATTGGCACACTCTTGTTTACACAAGATGGGAAGTGCTGACTTGAGCACAGGAAGTGTTCCATCCCAACTATCAGAACCCCGCCTCTTCCATAATCTCTGCTTCAAAGATCTCTATGATGCATTTAACTCAACAGGAAACATCCCAAGAAGGGTGGCACTCTTGAAAATAGCAAACCCTGCAGCTGTGCTTTCTATGTTAATTTCTTAAGTCAAAAATCTTAGTAAAGACCCTAGTTAGGTAGCTCAATTGGTTGGAGTGTTGTCCTGATACGCCAAGGTTGCAGGGCAGTTTCAATCCCTGGTCAGGGCACATGCAAGGAGTAACCAATGAATGTATAAATAAATTGCACAATCTCTCTCTCTCTCATATTTAAAACACACACACACACACACACACACACACACACACACACATTGACTTCAGAGAGGAGAGGAGAGGTATAGAAACATCAATAATGAGAGAGAATCATTGATTGGCTGCCTTCTTCATGCCCCCACTGGGGATTGAGCCCACAACCCAGGCAGGTGCCCTGACTGAGAATTGAACCATGACCTCATCATTCATAGGTTGAGGCTCAACGAATTGAGCTACACCAGCCAGAGCTATATTATTTTTTGTATGGTGTGCAATCTTTCTCTCTGTGCATATCCTATATAATAAAAGCCCAGTGACCAAAATGGTGGAACAACCAGAATGACCAGAGACCAGAACAACTGTGGCCCCTCGCCCTGGCCAGCCCCGCCCCCCCAGTGGGGGCCCCAAACCTGATCGAGGGCATGGCCAGCCTGAAAGC
>NW_006295183.1:3014792-3027570 GCF_000327345.1 Myotis davidii | reverse complement strand
CCCCCAACCATAGTGCACTATCCTATATAATAAAAGGGTAATATTGACCCTAATGGAGGAATGACCAGAACAACCACTCAACCAGTCACTATGAGGTGCACTGACCACCGCTTGGTCTCTCGCCCCAGCCGGCAGGCTTCGATCACCTGATGGTGAACGGGGAACCGGGGGTGGGTGGTGGGGGATGCAGGTGGTGCCAGGCCAAGGCCCCCACCCCGCCTGTCACCCAACACACAGAGGGCAACCCACACAGAGGGTGGGGTGGGGCCGGCAAGCGGGCGGGAACAGCTAACCTCTCGGTCCCTTCCCCTGGCCATTAGCCCTGATTGCCCAATTGTGAATGGGGAACTGGGGTGGATGGCGGCGAGGGGTGGGGCCTACTGTGGGCAGCTGGGGAATATGGCCTTGATTGCAGGCCAGGCCTAGGCACCATACCCACACACGTATTTCATGCACTGGACCTCTAGTATGTGTATATATGTATATGTATATGTATATGTATATGTATATCTATATCTATATCTATATCTATATCTATATATCTGTCTATATCTATACCTATATCTATATCTATATCTATATCTATATCTATATCCTAAAGAGAGGGCCAAACTTGCCCAACAGTGCCCATCTAGTACGAAGAGGCTGGTTATACTATAACCGTTATAGTGTCCCAACCCACTTTGCTACCTGCTTGTTTTTATTGGTGTAGTTATTTTAATTCTTGGCATTGATTTCTCCAGGCAAAACAGCCTTGCCAATTTATGGTTCTGTTATCAGTGGAAATTCAGTTCTTGGGGTGCCATGAGGAAAAGAATTTCCTGAGGCCTCCATGGCAGGATGAGGTTGTGTGGAAAGCTTTATTGATGATGTAAATTTAAAGGGTCCCATCTCTGTCTGGCTCACCATGGAAGAAGTCCAATCTTATCTTCAGCAGGGTTAGAATTAAGACCACTGCTGAGAATTTCTGCTCCATATTAAGCACAGTCCAGTCTAGCACCTGGCTAGCTTAGCTTGTGTCCCAGATGCAGTCCATTGTGCGGGGAGTCCACACGGCCCTGAACCATTTGGATACTAAGACCACTTGGCTACGGAGAGAGAACAGGCGAGCACACAGGCAAATGTGGGTCATGGATCAAGCCAGAGAACAAGTGAATAAGAACACAAGAAAAAGAGCAAGCAAAGGAGAAGGAACTCTGTCTGGGGGTTTTAACTTTCCAAGATTTTGCACATCCTGATGGACTCCACAACCAAGCCAATCCATTGTGACCCAGGCCAGAATGACAAGCAAGCACCCCTACTCCACTGCACATGAGCTTCTCTCCCCGTCTGGTCCATCACTTACCCCTGTGATTGCAAGGAATGCACCATGGATTTCGGGGGAACATGAACTTGCAGCTTCCTGGTGAAGCTGCCCAGATAACCATGCTTATAATGGCTGGCCTCCCCTTTGCTCTCTTCCTATTAGAAATATTAACTAGCTAATTATGACAATAACAGTTCCATTTCAGTTCTTACTTCTTGACTATCATTCACATCTGAATGATTTCTCCTATTCTTTAAGTTTCTTATTGCATTCAGGCCATGACAGAGATGTAAAAACAAAACAAAGAACACCTTAGCCCCCTAACCCCTGGGTTGCGTGTCTGTTACAGGTAGCACCCCTTTTCTAACATCACTTTCAGTCATGGTCCCCAAATATCCTGGTTCCAACCTAGTCTTTTTATTTAATTACTGGAGAAAAGTAAATTTGTGTCTGTTTTTTCACTGTAAAATGAAGGAATAGAATGAGATCAGTTCCAAGTTTCCTTTCATATCTATTAAAAACACACACACTATGATCCCATTACTTTATTTTATTTTCAAAATAGCCAGTCCCTCTCTAATTATAGCAATGTATGACACATTTTCTCTTTATTCATTCACTGCAAAATAAGAATGTCTAGATATTATTAAAACTTAAGGACATTCTGTGAAAGCAACTTGAAGTATTTAAATTCTTGCAATACATAAAAAAAAATCTTATCTCCTTATTGCAGTTTGCCAAAGGATTTCCATTTTAAAACCCAACTTCAGTCTGACACCTTCATTAACGACGCAGATGTGTTGTTTGATGTGTTCTTCCCTTGTGAAGAAAAAAAAAAGCCCTAGTTTCCAACCAGGCAGGAAAGACAGATTGAGAGTGAGGACAAAGAATGAATGTTATTAATGATCGCCGCCTGGTTGTGTATACATATCTTAGCGCACATCCTGGGGGATTCATTTTCACTCCATCCATTTCTGTTACAGTCCTGCATCATGTTACCACCTCATTATCTGTCGGAGAGACTGACTCAAAGTGAAGTTTAACATGCTGAGCATTTGGACAGCAAAGACTAAGAATTTTTTTTTTTCCCCACAGGAAATTCCTGGGAGGTCTCAGGCCACTTTCTTTTTATTGTTGACAAGTTGGTTTTGATATTTGAGAATGTAGAGATCAATACCAACTTGGATGTCAAAATGACATGATAGAAGAGATTCAAATATCGTGCCAGGAATAATGCCTCGTGTCTTTGAGACACATGCTCTACACTTTGCAACAATTTCCCAGTGTCCCCACAGGGGAAGATCCCCTGGAATGACTTTAAAGTATTTAAGGAAAGCATGTCTACTAGTTCTAGACCAGACCCACTAATAGCCCTTAGACCTGTGTCCAGCCTTCATTGAAGGTAGTATTAGGAGTACATGAGAAGTTTCCACTATTTTAAATGGCCTGAAGATGAATAGGATTTTATCCTTTACTATTGGGAAGTTTTAACCAAGCATTTTAATCACTCTGGATTTCTTACACAGATCAGAAACTGTATCGTAAGATAACTACTAGGGCCCGGCCAGTGTGGCTCAGTTGTTGAGTATGGAACTATGAACTGGGAAGTCATGGTTCAATTCCTGGGTTGTGGGCTCGATCCCAGTGTGGGGCATGCAGGAGGCAGCTGATCAATGATTCTCTCTCATCATTGATGTTTCTATCTCTCTCTCCCTCTCCTTTCCTCCCTGAAATCAACAATAACAACAAAAAATATGTTTTTTATAAAAAGAAGAAACCCTGACATAAATTATGAACTTTAATAATAATATATCAATATTGGTTCGTTGATCATAGCAAATGGACCACACTGATGTGAGATGTTAATAATAAAGAGAGACTGTGTGTAAGAGGGAGTGTCTGAGGTAGCATAGGAAACAATTCGAATTTTATTCTGAATTTTCCTGTTAAACCTAAAACTGTACTTTCATTTCTTTTTTTAAAAATCTTTATTGTTGAAAGTATTACATATGTCCCTTCCCCCTTTTAATCCAATTGACCTCTTATAGTCCACCCCTGGCCCCCTCCGCCAACCCTTTCTAGCTCACCTCCACCCCAGCCCCAGGCCTTCACTACACTATTGTCTGTGTCCATGGGTTATGCATATATGCAAACAAATTCTTTGGTTGATCTCTTCCCACCTCCCACACTCTCGTGCCTTTCCTATGAAAAAAAGTCTTCGTTTTTTTTTAAAGGAATAATTTATTTACTTTTAAGAGAAAGGAAGGGAAAGGGGGAAATAGAAACTTTGATATGAATGTGGAACATTGATTGGCTGCCTACCAGAGATGTGCCCTGATTGGGAATCGAACCAGCAACCAGTTGGTGCAAGGACAACACCCAACAATTTAAAAATAAATTATATTAATTTAAAAATTGAAAATAAGCATGTATTAAGATTATAAAAGAAAAAAAAAATGTCTCCATCTGCCTTTGAGCAGTACCCTTCCCCACTACATTTTCTCTAAGCTAGGCTATCCTTTTGTGACAGTGTTTTGTCAGAATTCTCTATGTTGCCTTTGTCATGATCCTTATGAGTCCTTTTATATGTGGTAGCAGTATTTTTTCCTTGTTCAACTTGTATATGCTGAAATGTCTTCTGCACACGACTCCCCAGTAGGTGTCATGAACACATTTCTTCCACTTTGCTGCAAACGGGAGTCAGCGAGTGGCGTGACTGTAGCATGCTGGAGGGACATCTGGCGCCCAGGCTGTGCAGGGGCCTCAGGCATGGGGAGGATGTGGTCACAAGGCAGCTAGGGAAGCAGGCACTACCTACTGTGTTGGTAGGATTTGTGCATATGACAGAATCCTGAGTCTAGAGACTAACAGACAAAAGAATGGTATATTTAGCTAATGTAATATAAAATTCAGAGTGGTAAAAATTGTCTCTCTTCCTTCTCTTATAACTCTCAGCACCTCTCTTCTCCATTCCTCTTCTTCTTTTGTCTGTTTTTATTAACTTTATTCCCATTCGGATTGTCTGTTTGGGCAGAAAAAAAAAGATTTGGTCACTCCTTGTAGTAGTATTTTCTCCATTTTCCAAGTGAGGAATATAAGGTTTAGTGTAAATTCACATTCTGAGTGTTTTTCTTATTTCCTTCTATTTAAATCCTCTTGCATATATACATTAGATTCATAGAAAAAAATGGGATTCAGAATATGTTTCCACACCCTTATATAACATTTGGAACAGGATTTTAAGGACGGAATAATCTTCAGTCAAATGGATGTAACATTATTTATTCTGAGAGCATTTCTGTCACTCACATTTTTTCTGGTATTGTAAATAACACTCCAGTAAACATCCGTGTTTACAAAAGAATGGATCTCTGGTTATGCTCGCCAGTGAATTCCTAGGAATAGATTTACTAGATGAACATGTCTTAGTCATAACATCTTTTTCCATATTTTGGAAAGATTTCCTAAAAATAGTGCTGCAGCTTGGTGATACTGTGGATTATCATAGTTTTAAAGTCTGGTTTGGGGAGGAATTGCTTGGTTAATGAAGGAAGAGCTGATAATACAGTCAATTACATTGCTTACTAATTTAATTTGACTTTTCTTCCCATCATAAGCTTATCATAATGCTGCCTTTAGCCACCTCTTGGTCTCCCCCCGCCCCCCGGCTGACAGGCTCCAATTGCCTGATGGCCACCCGTGGCAGAGGTGGGGGTGACAGGAGGGCAGGAACAGCCAACCTCTCTGTCCCTTTCCCCGGTCCTCACGCACCAATCACCCGATGGCGAATGGGGAACTGGAGTTTGTGTGTGTGTGTGTGTTGGGATGGGGGGGCAGGGCGGGCTGCAGGCAGCTGGGGAAGAGATCACAGGCCAGACCTAGGGACTGTACTCGCACACAAATTTTGTGCACCAGCCTCTGGTAATAAAATAATGCTGCCTTTAACAAGTAAATCCTGTTCGAGAAACAGTCCAAAGCCATAAATGTTATCACTGACTTAAAAAAAGAGAAACTGAATCCCTGTTTATTTTTATCTACTTTACTTATAGACAATACATGTTTTAACTGTAAATATTTGATAGAATTGTAGGTAAGCCATTTTAACATGAAAATAACAGAGCAATGGAAACATTCTCAAAACATCCTCTTAGCATGAGCTTCTTTCAAAAGCATTATTTCTACTTTGTCATGAGTTGAAAATAATATACTTCGAATGAGGTTTACCCTATGTAAGGGATGCTGATTTGTCTTTAGTCATTTTTGAACTTAGAGAAGAGAAATATGGTTGCCAGTAGCTGGCGGGTGGGGGAAATGAGAGGTTGGCAAGAATATAAACTTTCCGTTATTGAATGAGTAAGGTCCGAGGACCTAATGTATAGCATGGTGACTATAGTTGATAATTCTGTATTGTACAACTGAAATTTGCTAAAAGAGTAAATTACATGTTCTCACCAAAGGGGGAAAAAGAGTAAATACATCGGGTGATAAATGTGTGAATTAATCTGATGAGGAATCTGCCCATATCAAATCATCACGTTACAGTCCTACTTGCCAATTATGCCTTCCTAAAGCCGGAAACAATAAAAGTAGATTTAAAATATGTTATCCAAAATGTCTGTGAATGTATAATTAAGATGGTTAATGGGAGAAATATAAAATTAGGACCAATGTAAAAATATATAAATTAAATTGCTTTATTTTTGTTAGAATTTCAAGTGTTTTTATAGTTAACTGGCATTTTGTCACATTGCCAGGATTTGTTGCTCCTTTTATAACAATTCACTCATCCACCTTGAATTATTTGAATAAGGTTCCCATTTGGAAATGATTCTAAATTTTCAGAAAAGTTGCAGAGGTCAATCAGACTGTTTCTCTAACATATAGTCTTCACCCAGCGTCTCTTCATGGGAATTATGTATACAACCCTTTTTCAACACTAAGACATCCATACAATACTATTAACTACATTATAGACCTTATTTGGATTTCGTGGGTTTTTCCACTAATGTCTTTTTTCTGTTTCATAGCACCATTAGTACAGAATCCAAATACTACATCGCATTTGGTCTATTTATTTTGTTTTATTGAATTCTTCATAGATTGTTAATACGCTCATTTTAAAGGTGGCTGATGGAGCGGATCCTCAGAGCGGCAGTTTCTTCTCTTGTCCTGTGGTCTACTTCTGCTGGCCTTGTTAGTATTGCCTTCCATCCATATTCTCTTTTCAGAAATTTAAAGAATCCACTTCTTTTTAAATGGATTAATTTAGTCAAATCCCCCATTAGAGAATCTATAAACTTACTTAACTGGACCACCCTAAGTCCCAGGACTCTACATAATGGTAGTAAAATAATTGCCAACCTTTTCAAGTGATGAAACTCTCACCCCTTCACAGAACACATCAAACATATTCAGACCTGGGACCCTCTGGAAGATGGTGACTAAGGGCACCGGCTTCCTTCAATGCGTTAGTGCCACATTAATATTTATATTTTGTGTTAGATGAATGAATGGGCACAAGTCTAATTCAAATACATATATACAGCCCTGGCTAGTTTGCCTCAGTGGATAGAGTGTCAGCTCAAGGACTTACGGGTCCCAGGTTCGATTCCGGTCAATGACATGTACCTCCATTGCCAGGTAGATCCCTGGCCCCAGTCGGGGCTAGTGTGCAAGGCACCCAGTCAATGTGTCTCTCTCACATCGTGTTTATCTCTCTGTGTTTCTCTCCCTCCCTTCTACTCTCTCTACAAATCAGTGGGAAAAAAAATATCTTTGGGTGAAGATTAAAAAATAAATAGGTACCTGAATACAAAAAGAGATTGCAGGCCCTGACCAGTTTGGCTCAGTGGATAGAGCATCGGCCTGTGGACTGAAGGGTCCCAGGTTCAATTCCAGTCAAGGGCATGTACCTTGGTTGTGGGCACATCCCCAGTAGGGGGTGTGCAGGAGGCAGCTGATCGATCGATGTTTCTAACTCACTATCCCTCTCCCTTCTTCTCTGTAAAAAATCAATAATATATATATATATTTTTTTAAAAAGAGATTGCAGTAATTTTCTTCCCATACCTCCATGGATTTGCTGGCCCCGCTGGAGAGATCCTGCTCCCAAAGGAGACTCCCTGACTTTCGCAGGCTTTGATGACGCTGAGGAGGTGACATTGCCCAGGGGCTGGCCTGCTGGAGCCCCCACCCACAGCTTCCCTTTCTAGCCCTAGCCTCGCAGGGTGCCTCCTTATTAAACCAGGCTCACGAGCTCCTGTGCCTACCCTGAGTCAGGAAGAAGGCTCCTGAAGTACGACACCCGCAGTGTCAGGGAGTGCAGGGCTCGGCTGTGCAGCGTTTCAACTTTCAGCAGAATCACAGAACATCTGTTATTCCAAGTCGGACTTGATTTTTGTGTGTTTTGTGGGGTTGTGTTTTTTTTTTTTTTTTGAAACCGCCAGACTTTCAGACCCTACAATACCCACTTTCTTCCAATGTAACTCTTTAACTCCTTTTATGGGAAAGTTTAATACTGCGAACATATGGAGGGTCTGAACGCCTGCCAAATGTTTTAAAAGACAAGGTTATAAATACCGCGGCAGCGAGCTTTGTTCCTTAATGTATGACTCTGTTACTCGGAGTCAACGTGGAAGATAAATCAGGACCTAGAGCTGGCTGGGCATTAACTCGATGTTTCTGGCAAGTATTCCTAGCATCTCATTTCACCAAGAGGAAGAGAAGTGGTTGCTCTGAGGTAGCATTAACAGAATGCAAAGAGAAAAAAAATTATAAAAAGCCAAGAGCAGAATGATAGCTTTACTGCAACATCTAAAATGTAAATACTGTACACAATCCAATTTTCTTGCCAGGTAATTGAAGCTTAAAGAGTTATATTGCCCAGGGGGTTGGAGATTATGCTCGTGGCCACTCTCCACTCGATTGGCAATAGGTACCTCTCCGTTTCCTTGGTGATGGATCCCGCTCTCCTACCCCACCTTCAGTCCTTCACTAGTTCTCAGCACCCAATTCTCAATGACCCTATGCCCAGGTTTGGGCTCCCCCCCTCCTGACCCAGTCCAGACCCACCGCTATCATTTCCCTGTGGGAGCAGGGACTTGCTCACCTGCCCGTGCAGTCCCCAGCACCTGACAGAGCTGGTTCCGTGTGTGGCTGGGCTGACAGCTGGAAGGACCGTCTCCACTTCCGTAGTGTGTGATGCATTGTGTCAAGACTCGGCCTAACTTGTCTTTGAGGCGAGGCCTCTTGGGAGAATAAACCTGAGCCTGGTATAAGGAAAGCCCTTTGCATGAACTTTCCAGATCACTAGGGTGATGCTTAATAATTCACGGCCTTCTCACAGTAAGTGCACTTAGTCTCCTGAATGGCTTAATGTAGCTGCCAAATAGTCCAGGATCTGCCCGGACAGAGCTCATTGATGAGGCAGGATGTGATTCAGGGCAGAGAGCTAAAGAGAGATCCAGAGAACCTCCCTGAAACCATCTTTTCACCTTTTCACTTCCTGGATGAGGGTTATTATTATTATTATTATTATGGCATGCCATCTATTCCTGAAGGTCTCCATCTCCACAATCGGACTTGCCTAGAATGTTGATATGGGAGTCAAATGACATACGGTATGAGAAAGCTCACAGTGAAAAGTGTCCCTGCTCTTTGCATGAATGAACTGTGTTTTACTGCAGTAACAAAGAACCTTCAAATCTCCACGGGTTACAAACACAACTTAATCTCTCATACATGATACATGTTGCCTCTGGGTTTCTTGCCACCTTGTTCCAAGTGTCTGCTTCATTCTAGGACCCAGGGTGCTTCTGTGTCTGGGATGTTGTTTTTGGGTAGTGAAGGGGGAAGGCGAACCCCATGAAGGTTCTTAGACCTTCTGCTCAAATGTGCTAGGTGTCTTATCTGCTCACAGTTCGTTAGCCAAAGCAAGTCATGTGAACAAACCTAACCTCAACTGGGCAGGAAAGTCTACTCATCAAATAGGAAAGGAAACTAGGAAAGGATCTCACAGGGCCAGGCCTTGTGGAGAGGAGCAGTGAACAAATAATGCAAGTATAAAACTTGGGTGGAATGATGATCCTGTCATGTACCTGGGAGATATTCCTTGGTTTCTAAATAGATTATTAAAAAACAACAACAACAAAGTCTCTCTTCTCTGCCTTACCCATTGCCCTTGAACAGCTATCCTGAAGTAGTCTAGAACGAAGTGGTTTATCTGAAATTTAGTAGACAGGGAGGTCATAAAAGATGAGAGATGTTTCTAGAGAAAATTAGATAAAAAAATAAGGATTGAAAAGGAGAAAAAGAAAGAATATGACATTGAACATGACACTTCTGTCACCAGAATTTGTGAAGATGTATTTCATAGCATGAGATGAGAGGTAAATTTCCAGTGAAAGCCAGAACTCACACACCTGAGCTATCAATGACTGTGACAGTTTACGTTAGGCTCCGGGTCTCTCTGAGCCTTGCTCACTTGGTTATAAAATGAGCAGCATTCCGGCAAGTGAATCTCATAAGTTTCAATGAGATCATAGATATGAAAGTATAAATCACAGAATGATCAGACAGAAATATGAAAGCAAAATACTTTGAGGGGGTTGTTTATTTTTTTCTCACTCTAAAAATTATCATGATAGACTGACCCAGTAACAGTCATTCTATCCCTCCACCTACCCAGACTCCAGCCACCTGGTCATCCGTCCACTTATACCACCTATTATTTCCCTACGTCAATCATTTTAAAAAATGGTGTGTTATATGCCATTGAGCTGATGACTGGGTCACAGAGTGGCTGACTCCTATGGTGACCCTATGAATGAGTGTTGCCCATCGTGTTCTGTCTTCCACAGCCCAGCTCAGCTCTTGTAGACTCATGCCTATGGTTCTGTATGAAGGCAGCCCATCTCTTACTTGGTCTTCCTCCTTCCCTGCTACCTTCTATTTCCCCCCCAGCATTATTGTCTTTTCCAAAGAACCCCGCCTGCTCATGAGGCACCTGAAGTAGGACAGTTTCAGTTTTGTCATTTTTGCCTCCAGCGATGTTTCAGGCTTCATTTGCTCTGGGACCCTCATGCTCATCTTCCGCAGCCCAGGATATCTTTAGCGCTCCCCTCCCACCCCATATTTCAAATGAACCCTTTGTCTCCCCATCAGCCATCTTCACTGGCCAACTTCGCATCCATGCATAGTAAGAGTGAATATGAGGATGTGGATGATCTTAGCCTTGGTCCCTAATGACAAGTCTTTGCTCTCGGTGATCTTTCCTAATTCTTCCATTGCTGGGCCTAAGAACGGGTATTTTTTACAGCTCCCAAGGTGATTCTAAGGTCAGCAAAGCCAGTGTAACTGGATCAGGTGATGTGGATACTGTGCCAAGTTGAGTATGAGCCTTATAAGAGTTTGGCAGTAGGGCAGGCTCTGCTAACCCCACATCACAGCCTTCAGGTGCAGGAGTTAGATCTACCTGCCAATCAAGTCAGTTCCTCGTTATGCTTTCATGATCTACCTCTTTCCCCTTTCTCTCCCCCCCCCCAACTCCCTTCCTCTACCACTTTATTCTCAGTATCTCTCCTTCTTTACCTATCAACCTGACTCGCTCCTGCTTCAGATATGGTTTCTTCCAAGATCTGGAAAAGGGTTATTGCCAGCAATAAACCCCTATCCTCAAATTTATGATGCAAAAGGAAAGGAAACCCTTGTAATCCCATAGAGGTTCTTTGTTTTATGAAAGAACCTGCTTGAATCATCTGTTTATCATTCCTATCCGCCTCTGTGGAGAGACAAACAATGCAAGACAATGTGCATGCAAGAAGGATCGTGTAAGATAGTCTCTTGAGAACCAGGTGGCATGGCCAGGCACAGGTCTGAGTGAACCAGGACAAGCACAACAGCTGGCCCCAGAAAGCACCTGGGATATGTAGCGGCCGTTACCACAATGAGCTCCCTATGGCCAATGAGAATTTCCACACCTAACAATCCTCAGTGACTGTGGTTCAGCACTGTCCCCCTCTCCTGCACTAACAAATTAATATGAGCTTCCCGCTCCAACTCCTTGGACATCACAGGATTTGAGGAACCCCAGATTATACTCTGTCACCCCAAAGTTAGGAGGAGCGTGAGGTACACTTTGCACTGCTATTTGATCACCAGCAGTGCAAAGTTTACTAATAGAATATCACTTTGATTGTTTTCATTTCCCTCTGCCGTGGCCACCATGGGAATTGCAGAAACTGAACTATTATAATTTCCTACATACATTAAAGAATTAAATGCAAAGTAAGTTAGGTTATAGTGCAAGTGTTATGGGGAGAATGTTATTTTTAAAATGCATCAGTGGCTTCCACACAGTGGGACCTTAATAAATGTTTAATGATGGCTATATTAATTTACTTTCTATAATTGTTTCTGTCGTTAAAATGCACTTCTACCTTCGGGAGGAAAATGACAAGCGATGCCTGGTGGGGAGCACGTGAGGAGGGTTAAGATGTGGGAACAGTGAGCCACTGAGATGGTGCAAAGGGCGTTTTATTTTTCTCGCCAGGACAAAACAGCTCAGGATTTTGCATTCCCGAATATCTTGCCTGATCACACATACGTTGTCTGTGTAGAGAATACAGGCTCCAACCAGTGGGACCCACCACCATCTTAATCCATTGTTCCCAGGACTGAGGTTTGGAGTCATCAATGAACACATCAATTCCCCAAGCATTTTCTGAATGCCCCAGTGAATAAAGGGTGCCAGGTGACGTAGCCAATGCAGAGATGAAATTGAGAGAGTTCTGTTTTGTTGGGAAGGAAAGATTTTTGCGAAGTTGACTATAAAGCTGACTGTGAGTTTTTCTTATGTGATGGTGTGTGTGTGGGTGTGTGTGTGTGTGTGTGTGTGTTGGTTGGTTTTAGATAGGCTCACATTCAGACGGCATACAGACACTGTGTTTTGAATTACACTATCAAACATCCATTCAAATTAATTAATGCTCCATGCTAAGTTTAATCGCTTGACGAGGACAACAAATTCTGACACAATGCTTGAGGAAATCCCTTAATTCCTCATCTAAAAATATCAAACACACACTGTCCTCTGTGAAACCTGCACAGGCAAGTAGTCAGCTTCTTTCTTGCTTGTGCCTTTTTTTAAACAACTTAACTGACATTGTTCTTAGAATTATGAACGGTCAAAGAAACAAGGAAAACTGGAAAGAACTTTCACACCTGATCAAGCATTATTTACTACAATCCATTGAAAACAATTTTTCCAATCCTTGACAGTGTTCTCAGTGGCTAGAGCATCAGCCTGTACACCAAAGGGTGGTGGGTTCGATTCCTCGTCAAGGGCACGTACCTGGGTTGCATCTTCAATTCCCTGCCTTGGTGGGGGCACGTTCGGGAGGCAACCAGTTGATGTGTCTTTCTCACATCTCTCTCTCTCTCTCTCTCTCTCTCTCTCTCTCTCTCTCTCTTCTC
>NW_006295183.1:2989896-3014714 GCF_000327345.1 Myotis davidii | reverse complement strand
AAAAAATATCCTTGGGTGAGGATTAACAAAAAACAAAACAAAATTTTTTTCTCAATAAACAGGGATGTGTGCTGTAATTTAAATTGTTGCTATCCCTAGGGCCCCAGGGCCACACCTTGTAATACATGCTATTCTCCAACATTTCCCTGGTAATTAAGCTTTTTAAGATACTAGTGTGTGGATGATCTGAGGCTAAGCCTGCGTATCATTTGTTTGAAGTGTTTGAAGAATCCTAAATAGCTCTGTATATCTGGTCACACAGATGTCTATGGAGATATCTGAGGCAAGAATGATGGGCAGCAGCTGGCGTTAGGAGCTTTACACATCATTTCATAATGTTAGCAATGGGCAAACACTAGAGGATTCTAAGCATGGTTGTGATCAATGTGTGTTTTAGAGACATCACTCTTGTGATTAGCCAGTGGACAAGGTGGATTGGACAAGATGACTTAGAGGCAGGAAGAATGCATGCAGGAAGATCAGAGGGAGATATTTTGTAAAAGCTCAGTGCAGGTGAAGAAGGCAGGGGGATTTGAAATTTATCAAAGAGGCAAACGCTATTGGATGTACGAGACAGCGGAGTGTGGGGCTGGGAGATTCGGGAGTGCCAACATAGCAACAGGAGAGGCAGAACCTGGACTCTCTCCTGCATCATCTTGTTTTCCTGTCCCGTCAGGGATTCTTAAAGGTGAGGTGATCCCTGGGAAACATGTTCATGTGGAAATAGAGAGACGTGCATGGAAACCATGGCCTGCCTGGGGAATGTGGCCCCTCATTCTTATTAATTCTTATTAATGCCAAAAGCTAGGACCTGAACACGGGTTAAATAAATGAAAAAAGAGGGGAGATTCTGCCTTCTTGTGGGTTATTGACCCAAATAGAACTTCCACTTCAGATTCGGGGCTGTGGAAGTTAACCTCTATATTACACTCATGGTCAAAAATCCAGAACTTAATCCCGAGCAGTAGAAATAATATAGCCCAAATTCGGTGTGATGGAAGTTATGTTAAGAGTACTTACATGGGTTTACATATTTAACCCTTGAAACAATCCTAGGAGGTAGGTACTATTATTCGTGTTACTGTTATGTGTAAAACCAATGAATTTCACATAAAAAATCTTGCATCAAAGAAATTGCTTGACAAGGAACAATTCACTGCTGAGAACTCAGATTCCAGTCTGACTAAAAATGAGACTGCCAGCCTTAGGAGACATGAGAGGAAAGAGGATAGAAAGTGAGGAGAGGTGGGTGCCAATTTTATTTCTACTCCAAACTTCCAGCTTGAAAATTTTTAAAGACTCAAGAATTTGGGACCTTGGGTTTCTGATAAGAGATATTAAGAAATTACAAAAAAATATTCTCTAAGAAATTTTAGGACTGTATGATTTAATGAAACTTATTTGCTAGCACCAATTGGTCCTTTGTGAGACCCCTGCCCATGTTAGCATTCATTTCACACTGCCTTAATCCTGTGTAGCACTCTGTCTACTGAGCCAAAATTGAGCCTCAGGATCCTTCTTAACACAGTGCCATTTCCAATAAAGTAGCGTTGCCACATAAGATGAAACTTGCCACCCAAAGGGTACAATACCTATCTAGTTGAACATGAAGTAAATAGCTTTCCATAAAGGTCTCTTCCTTATGGAGATCTGAAACTACAGATGTTTCTGCAAATTTTAAGGATGCCATTTGGACCAAGCCGTGAAGAAGTGCTCAGAAAAAATGGAGTATTTTCCGCAGTTGTCTTGTTCAGATATACCCACCTCCACACCCTTTATCCTGACACTGTTCAAAGAGAAAGACCTGAGAAAATCCTCTGCTGAGAAAATCTCATTCAGAGGCTGAAGATCTATTTATAGATGGGGAATTAATAATCATGTTATCCCAGGCAGTAGGTGTTAGGTTAGAAAAGGAAGCCTGTATTCTAGTGTGTTAATGGGTCAGCAGACACACTTTGGGACCCACCAGTAGGGACCGCTGGTCCTGCTGCTTCTCACAGTCCCCACAAAATGTGGGAAAACCCCGAAAACAAGCATTATGCCCCCGTCCAGTCTTTGAGCTCATAAGAGGTGGCCTGGGGCATGAAAAGAGACTGGAAGCTGAAGCCAAATCAATAAGGATTCATAAACTGGTTATGCTGTTTGTGACTTGTTCTCGAGGACAACAGAGAGGTGCTCCGGAAACACTGCGCAAATTAAAGTGAGCTGGCGTTCTGAGAGCATGAGAGCATTTGGAGCAAAAGGTCTCGGAAGCCTCATAGTGACTTTGAACTCTAGCCGCGTGGACACCATGACTTGACCGGAACCTGGTTGATAGGAGTAACTTATCCAAAGGTGAAAGGTTCCCACCAAAAAAGTGGGAGGAAGTAATCTACCAGGGAGACCTAGACAGTGAGGGTCACAGCGCCCCCTGTTGGCAGTGTCTCTGTAAAGAAGTCTGGAAGGGGGGGAGTCTTTTTTGACCACTGCTCTTTGAAGATGTCAGGGTCAGAACGTTAATATGAGAACTCAGTGACCATCTAAAAATGCATTCAGATAACATCTTCCAAGGAAATGAAAATGTTCCTAAATCCCTGAAATGATTTTTACTTTTTATCTCTCAAGTCCGCGCTGTACATTTCAAAGTGGGAACTTTGAAACCAAAATATCGAATCGCATATGAAAGGCTACAGCTCACTTCTTGAAGAATTGCCCTGACTGGGTTGTTCTAGCAGTAAGAACAGGTTCTTTTCATCAGTACTCTTGTCTAGAAGCCAACATTTTTATGCTGAGGAGGGCAGGAGCACTTTGAATCCCAGGGGAAACTTTTCTGACTTTAATTTTTAATTAAATCGTTTCTTGCCAGCAATAAAATACTTTAGGGAAAGGTCACCCACACACAAAAAAATCATCATTTTTAAGTGGAGCCAAGAGAATGAGGGTAGGAAATGTTTAAATTCTTCCCTAATTTTCTGTAGTACGTTTAGAGAAAGAGGCAATGTTTCAATTGAAATAAATTAACATTTGTCGACTACCTACTGTGTCCCAAATACTGTGCCACTTATTTAATACACTTAATCATCTGTTAGCATCTCAAGACCCCCATGAGGTTTGATCCTAATTTTATCCTGAGTTTTCAGGTGAGAGAATTAAATGTGGGTGGTGTTAGCAACATACCCCTGGTTGTAGAACTAGGAAGGGGAAGACCCATGAATTAAACCTCAGGTTTAGGAACTGAATGCCCACTTTCTCAGGCAGAATCCATATCAGCGAAGGAGCAAACAAAAAGAACTTGAAAAAACAAAAACAAAACACACAACACAGACACTTAGTAATATATACACCCAGAATCTGATAGAAAGTCAATTCCCTGAACAATGTCCCGTGCAATGTAATCATCAGCCCCACCTCTCTTCTTAAATCAGACCCTGTAATCCACTGGGTCAATGGAGGCAGCTGATCAATGATTCTCTCTCATCATTGACGTTTCTATCTTTCTCTCCCTCTCCCTTCCTCTCTGAAATCTATAAAGATAAAGTGAAAATCAAATAAATAAATAAAATAAAATCAGTTGCTATAACCGAAGGGTGATAGCAGCTTGAGCCAAGAAAGGCTGATGTGACTTCATGGGGGAAGGACAACCTCAAAGAGATCCTCCGAGTTGGGATCCTCCCAAGTAGCGAGTGATACCTCCACCACATTCTCAACCAAAACTTGCGCCATAAAAGTGAGCAATACCAGGTGAAAAATCAAACCCCGTTTGTTATTGTTGTTGTTGTTGTTGTTTACAGGGACTGAGTCTCCTGGTACAAGAGGGTTGGGGTAGGAACACTGTACTCATCATGAACCCCTAAATGTTAAGGACCTAAAGGATTGACTTCAGGAATGCAGATAATCGGAGAAAAGCTTGAATGCTGGCCCTTCACCTCGAGGCAAGGAAACCAAGGGCCAGGAAGTGAATTATCAGAATTCAGAGTGAGGGAGAGTCGGGAGGGGCGGTTTCTTTGGCTGCCTTAGAATTTTCCATTTCCAGGGAGATGCGAGCACATTTCCTGGGGGACTAATCTCTCCTCTTCATTCTGCACTGCATGCAACTGAGATGATCTGGTCCCTCCAGATAACAAAGAGCAGCAGCTCTCCTTCGACTGCCAACTATCCATTTCAGAAGCAGCGGGGGGGTTAAATGCAGGAGGCACGGGCGCATTTATGCATTTTCCATATCAGAAAATGACCTTGTTAACTGTCATCTTCCCACCCAGGCATCTCCCTCAGCACAAAATATATTAAGTTTATGGACACAAGGTGTAAATGTAGTCACTAACCGCTCAGTACGCCAGCGTGGATTAATCACTTGTGTGCCCAGCACCATAATTCAATTAAACGCAATTCACTTGTACACGTCTTTGGGAGGCAACAGGAGGAAAGAACAGTGGACCCACTTTCAAGTCCTGGTTTCACTGTTTCCTGACTGTCATATTAGGGCAGACACAGAAGCTCCATACGTCTCGTCAGTAAGAGGATGGTAATAAATGATGACCTCACTGCCTGTGGCAAAGAGTAAATGAGCTCTTGCCGCACCTAGAGCCCGGCACTCAAGTGCTTAATAGCTGTTTCCTAAATGCATGGATGACTTTTTTAAAAGTCCACTCTGGGTTTTTTCTTTCTTTCTTTCTTTCTTTTGGCGATTCCCTGTGTTTCGCAGATACTTTGGGTATTTTTCTACTTGGGGACCTGCGTTAAACTTTCAGGGCCTCAGTTAAATATGGAAGAACATAGGATCTGCATCTCAGGGAGTAGAGACAAAAGTGGTTGAAAAGTGTTATCCAAGTACGTTATTTATATTATTATTCATTAAACACATATACTTTATTAATTCTTACCAGAATATTATATCATGTGTAAGTGTTGTTATTCTTATATTAGATAAGAAAACAGGTTCAGAGAAATTCAGCAGTCCCCCCCCCCCAAAAAAAAAATAATCAACTAGCAATAGCCAAGCTTGGATTCAAACCCAGCTGGACCCTAGAGTCATGATCTTTGTCTCAAAAGAGACCTTGGCACCAAGCAAACTAATGTGGATAGTTGGACTTAGCAAGTGGACATTGTTAATCCTTCTGATCTTGATACTGTTGTGAAATCGCTTTTTTTAATCCTGGTGTTCTCTGTGAAGTGGTTTCATTGGCCCCAGTCCCTCTGAAAATTATAACTGGGAACTCGGTGTTTATGTTGTTCCAGGGACTTTTCCAAGACCTTGACCTCTCGGAAGGCAATTAGACCTCAAGCATCCCCGCAAGGTAAGTACCGTTATTATTCTCATCTTACAAATGAGGAAGCAGATCTTTATACCTATACCTGCTCCAGTGGTGTTTCTGGCTGCACCTCACATGCCACTGTGGATGCAATCATGGAACCCATGAGAGCCGCCTGGACTGCACCGTTGGTGCAAGGCAGTAGGTGAAACCCACAGGCAGGTCCTTGTTAGAACTGGGACTTGAAGGATATTAAATAAGAATGAAAAAATCAGCTGCCCCATGTCACCTAAAATATATGATGGTGCTTTACCATCTTTCCTGGATTTGACAAGTCTGACCTTTAGACACATGCACTGCCTGCATGGCCATGACCTACATCTGCCCCCTATTTGAGTGGGTACATGCTCAACATTAATTGCCCAAATGGCTCCATGCAAAGAACAGCAGATGAATTTAAGCAGTCAACCATCCAACAAAGAAATTTCCATTAATATTCACAGAACTTAGAGTGAAGCTTCAAATTGATGCTGGTTTTAATCTGGTGGTGAATACATTCCAACTCCTCTTGGTGGGGGTAGAGGGAGGGGACGGGGATGGATGGAGACAATTTTTTCATGCAATCAAAACACAGTGCCTCCCCGGGCTCTGGCATGGATGTAGTCAGGCTCCATCTGCACCATGACCTTCAGATTAAGGTAAAGGCTTCAACTTCTTTAAAGACCTGAGTGTGTCCACATGCTGCTGTAGCATCTGAATAGAAAGTAAAAAAAAAAAAAAAAAAAAAAGATGGGGGGCTATTCCCAGATATTCTCTTCTTGTTGAGCATATTGATGTTGTAATATCTTCAAGTATTTGGCACCAAATAGCAAAAGAAAAGCCTCAGAGATAGATTGCATTTTTTCTTTTATATCTACACATTTTTGTAGGGCATATCGAATGGTATGCTGTGGGAATCTGTTTCTGGTTTGAATGAATAAACTAACCCATGATCAGTTTGCTATTTCACGTAGCAGAGTAGAAAATAGCCACAAGGCACAAAATCTCAGGGTTTCATATTATAACCCACCTTGCCATGAAAAAATAAGGTTATTATTTGGCAGAAAGAACACAGCTTGTTTGTAGAATGGATAAGTGACAGTGTGTTTGTTTTTTTTTGTGGGTGTGTATGTGTATGTGTTTTGTCTGGTGTTTTTTTTGTATTGTTTTTTAATATGTAGAAGAAACTTGGAAATATTTAAGAAGAGGAAGAGAGCATTTGGGAAGAGCAAGGACTGGGAGTCACACAGATCTTCTGTTTATTAGCTGTGTGACCTTGAGAAAATTACGAAACCTCTCTGGGCTTTGATTTGAGTGTCAGGGAGGCTAACATGCTCTCGGTTGCTGCTAAGGACTAGTGAGATGGCTTTTGTAAAATCTCTAAATACTAACACTCAGTAACTCATGTTGACTCCTGATTTTGTAACTGTTCTTTATGTGAATTAATTCACTTTAGCTACAACAACGTACCCCTATGAGATAGGAACTCTTACTCTACAGAAGGGGAAACTGAGTCACAGAGTTAAGATACTTGGCTTGTAAGTGATAGAGCTGGGATTAGATCCCAGGCAACCTGACTCTGAGATCAATGTTCTCAACCACTGTACAATATTGCCTGTAATGTATAAGTGATTTATAGATGCCTGCCATCTCAGGATTATCAGAATCAGCCAAGTTCTCCTAACTAGTTCCCCACAATCAGAATGCATGTAGCTGTGACCCCTAACTGTGGCCTAAGACATGCAGACTTGTGATCCAAACATTTGATGTATCCTAAGCATGATTTACCTAAAAAAGAGGGAAACTACAATAGAGAAGTGGAGGTCCTGGGCTTTGGAGTCAGCCTATATTTAGGTCTGAAGCCTGAGCTTACATTTCTGCAGGTCCCGGGGAGTAAGATGAACCATGAAAGTATCACAGAGTTCAATAAATATTACTATTAGGGAGGGGATTCACAGTAGTGATTGCAAAAGTAGTAATAATTGTATACAGTAATTGCAATAGTATTCCTAGTAGTAGTAGAAAAGTAGGTGTGTTAGTTTGCTAGGGCTGGATTAAAAAAAATGCTATAGATAGGTGTCTTTTATAGCAGAAATTCAACTTTATCATAGATATGTATGTATGTATATGATAAAACAAAGTCTATATAAGGTTTGATACTATCTGTGGTTTTAGGTATTCACTGGAGGTCTTGGAACTTACCCCTGTGGATACGGGAGGCACACAGTACCACAGGGAGTGTTGCAGTAATGATGGGCATGAGAGGATATTGGTGTTTTAGTGGGTGGAGATGAGAAACACAGTGCAAGAACAGTCCTATATAAAGGGAAAGTTATTTTGCATTCTATGGGACTTTTGAAAGCCCACCAGTATTTAGGTAGATTACAAACTCTTTATAATCATATGTACCTGGAGTCAAGGCCATTTTACATATGCTGAGCTCACTGCTTAAACATGCCCTGGAACTTTCAGGAAGGTAACTTCTGTGTGAATAGGAAGAGATTCATTTTTTAAAATCTTACCAAGAGTTGTTTACCTGTGGGAAAACCATATCAGTGACAGGAATACTCCTCTTGGTATATGTGTTGCCTGTATAACACACCAATCTCAGTGCCTACTGTTAGCCATGATGATTTTGTGCGTGGATATTACTACTTCATTATATCTTCTTATACTGTCATGTCAGACATTATAACAACTATGGAAAATAGTTGTTAGTGTTATAACATTACTCTTTAACTTATGGCAAGTAATTATTACTTTATTATAATGTACTTTCTTTCATTTCTTGTCTGTATTACAATTAGGGCATTACATTGATCTCTTTAAAGAATTATGTATGTAGACAGTTTATATTATCTATGAATTTCATTTCAGGATAATAAAGGAAATGTTATATAAGATTTGTAATAAAAAGAGGCATTAGAGCAATACGATTCCAAATAACTACACTCATCCATGCTCCCAGGATTAGAAAGGTGACAAGTGGCTAATGAGTCAAATATTGGACACCGGAACTTGAATCCAATCCATCAAATCCAAATGAAGAAACTGAGTCTAAGACAGGCCGAGTGACTTACTTAAGGCACAGAGTCAGAATTAGAACTTTTATATTGTAGAAATGGACACCATGTTAAAACTCTGACTCTGACCTGGCTGGCATGGCGTGGTGGTTGAGAGTCAACCCATGAACCTGGAGATTGCGGTTCAATTCCTGGTCCGGGCACATGCCCGGGTTGCGGGTTCCATCTCCAGTGGGTGGGAGGGTGTGCAAGAGGCAGCCAATCAATGATTCTCTCTCATCACTGATGTTTCTATCTTACTCCCTCTCCTTTCCTCACTGAAATCAATAAAAAACACAAGACAGCAACAATAAAAACCCTCTGACTCTGAATAGGGTTTCTCCACACTGGTTTCCACAGGAATCTCAGCACAGCTGAGCACAAATAAAGGGGCATCGGGTGTGGGGGGAGGAAAGCAGACTTAACCTGCAGAGTTTGAGGACACTCTCTTTTATCAGTTTCCTTCCAGAGGCTGGTGGTTTTGTTTGTTCGTGGCCCTAAATTAACTTTTCACGTTTACTCATTCAGTGTGGAGTTCTATGAAGTAAGAAGATAAAACACAGTAATTAGCTTATTGCCCCGCAATTATTAAGAGCCTCTGATGGCTGTCCGCATAGGAACCTCCCCTTTGTGTACCACTCTTGGAAGGAAATGTTACCTAGACTTAGCTTTGCTTTCACTTGTTCTATAGTAAGTCCCATGATTTTCCACCAAAAGATGTCAGGGCAGGTAGCAGCACCCTCCCTTGAAGTTTAGATGAAGGAACAGCGTCCCTTCATCCTATCACCGTGACTCTGAGAAATATCTCTGTAAATAAAGCCATTGACTGACAAGGCAAATCCCATCAAAATCTGCAGGGATCCTCCAACACATAGATGATAGAATCCAGGTTCTTTAGAGTGGCATTTGAGCCCCGCCCTAGGATAAGATTCCCACATTTGTTCAGTTTCATTTCCCACCTCATCTCCTCCAGACCAAAGCCAGTCCGCCACACAAAGTGTAAAAGATCCATTCCCCATCATGGCCTGTCATCAAGACTATTCCCAACGCTGGGCGTCCTGGTCTCCTTGGTGAATGTACACTCCGTATTAAAGACCCAGCTCTAGTGGGAAGCGATCCTATTTCATCACTTTTCTTACCTCTCCCCTGTGGGTCCCAGTGTCTCCCCGCCATATCTCTTCTTGCCTTCAAGTGTCATTGATGAACCTATTTTTGCTGATCCCCATCCAACCACGTAGTGGGTAACTCAGAGGGAAATGCTTGTGGTACTTGTATTCCCAGGGACTTGTATTCCTCAGGACACTGCACCTTAGTGATGTGCAGTGGCTAGAATGACTAGTCCACAGTATGAAGCATTTGACCTTATATTTTCAACAATATAAGGTGTGTTTTCTCTTTCTGGCTGTCTCCTTCTTCAGTCCACCACAATGAACTGAAATTTCTCTAGTCATCTGCACATAACTCGAGGCGTGGTTTTACACAGATGAGTACTGGTATCTTTCTCCTGGATTCGGCACTTAGCAAGAGGAGAGAGAATTGATACTGAGGAACTGGGAGCAGTGGGTCAGGGCTGCCTGTAGAATCTTGTAAAAAGTGGAGTCTCCTCAAAGAGGATAGGCTGGTGAGTCTGCCAGGTTTGGGGTGAAGGGTTTTGAGTTGGGCAGAAGGAAGCCTTCTGGTGAGGCCATTGGTGCTTTACCAGTGGACCTGGTGCCCGAGTGGCCCTCCCTCTTCCTGCTACAGCACCAAGGTCAACAGAGGAACCGAAAGGAGTCACCCTGCCATGCACAGCTGGTGGGAGTAGCAAGTGTGCAAAGTTTCAGTCAGTGTGGCTCAGTGGTTGAGCATCAAACTACGAAGCAGGAGGTCAAGGGTTCAATTCCTGTCCAGGGCACATGTCTGGGTTATGGGCTTGATCCCCATTAGGGGGCATACAGGAGGCAGCCAATCGATGTATCTCTCATCATGGATGTTTCTATCTCTCTCTCCCTCTCCCTTCCTTTCTGAAATCAATAAAATCATATATATTAAAACCCTTCCAAGGAGTAACTTGTACATCTATGTGCAAGTTGTATTAATAAAGATGTGAAGATATTTATTCTAGAAGTATTGATATTAGGAAACACAGGAAGAAATTGAAAGTTTTACAATAGGGATTAATTTTTGTAAATATCTACATGATGAAGTATTGTGAACCATTACACACTGTACTTTTTTTTTTGAAGTGGAGAAGGCCTATTTATTTACTTATTAATTTTTCTATTGAGGTGTAATTGATATACAGCATTATATTAGTTCCAGCTGTACAGCATAATGATTCAATATTTGTATGTATTGTGAAATGATCACCATAATAAGTCTAGTTGGCATTGATCATCATACACAGTTGCAGAATTTTTTTCTTGTGATGAGAACTTTTGAGATTCACTGAATTAGCAGCTTTCAAATACATAAGACAGTATTATTAACTATAGGCACTATGCTGTACATTACAGCGCCAAGACTTATTTATTTTATAAGTTATGCCTTTTGATTCCCTTCACCCATTTCACCCACCACCCACCCATACACCCCCGCCTCTGGAAACCAACAATCACTTTCCTGTATCTATGAGCTTGGTATTTTGTTTGTTGTTGTTTGTTTGTCTTTAAGATTCTACATATAAGTGAGATCATATGGTATTTGTTTTCTTTCTCTGTGTGACATATTTTATTGAGCATAATGCCCTCAAGAGCCATCCATGTTGTCACACATGGCAAGATCTCATTTTTTATGGCTGGATAATCTTCTACTGTATGTGTATGTCATAATTTATCCATGCATACGTCAGTAGACACTTAGGTTGTTCCTATAGCTTGGCTATTGTAAATAATGCTGCAGTGAACAAGGTGGATCATATATCTTTTCAAATCAGTGTCTTCATTTTCTTTGGATAAGTACCTGGAAGTAAATTGCTGGATCACATGGTAGTTCTATTTTGTAATATTCTGAGGAAACTCCATACTGTTTTCCATAGTGGCTGCAGTAATTTATATTCCCACCAACAGTGCCTAAGGTTCCTCTTCTCCATATCTTGGCAAACACACATATCTCTTCTATTTTTTATAATAGCCATTCTAACAAGTGTGAGGTGATAGCTCATTGTTTTGCTTTTGATTTGCATTTCCCTGATGATTAATGATGTTGATCATCTCTTTATGTACCAGTTGGCCAGCTGTATGTCTTCTTTGGGAAAATGTTTATTCCTATATTCTGCCCATTTTTAAATCAGATTTTTTTTGCTGTTGAGTTGTATGATTTCTTTGTGTATTTGAGATATGAACCCCTCATCAGATATATGGATTTACAAATATTTTCTCCCATTCAGTAGATGGCTTTTACATTTTGGGATGGTTTCCTTTGCTGTGCAGAAATTTTTTAGTTAGATGTAGTCCCATTTGTTGGTTTTTGCTTTTGTTGCCTTAGCTTTTGGTGTAAAGTTAAAAAATCATTGCCAAGACCCATGTCAAGAAGCTCACTGCCTATGTTTTCTTCCAGGTGTTTTATGGTTTCAGGTCTTACATTGAAGTCTTTAATCCATTTTGAGTTAATTTTTGTGCATGGTGATTGTCCACTGTGTGTATTAATTCAAAATAACATAATACCAACAACTAGCTAAGTTTTAAACATTAGCCTTTTTCATCCTTTTTATCAAGTTTATGATAGAGTAATTATCATTCCTGTTTTACAGACAAACACCCTAGACCAAAAACAAAATGACAAACATGCAAGGTTTTGCCTAGCATTACATGGCTGGGTGAAACTGGGGCTTAGACTCAGAGGGGCCATGTCAAGAAGTGTGTGTTCTTCCCACTTTAGCGAACTGCTTACAATAATACCGTTAGTGACATGTGAGTGCTCAGGCTGCCGAGTTACATGACACAGATGACCATAGGTACATGTTTTGCATTAAGACCATGAAGGGAAAATAGAAAGAAGGAGGAGGAGGAGAAAGAGAAGAAGAAAATAATGAAGTTTGGGTTTGATTAAATGCAACTTGTATTTTCCTTTTATTTTTCCACTCTTCCTAAAAGTTCTACAATGTGCATGCATTACTTACATAATGCAAATGTTAAAATGATATAGAATGAGAAAATGTTCCAGTTAGATTATAATATTCACCTATGATGACCCTCACCTGTCACTGTTAGGCAGAATCCCGGTGTGCCTGCTGCATAAAACTAGGCAAGAGGCCCCTTCTCAGAAGGAACTTGACTACAGCTAGTTCCCAGCAGGCCCTGCTGCACCTGTAACAGCCTCACAGAATAAATAAAGCAGTGTGTCAGGAGTGACGGGTGGTCAGTGTGACAAATGATCCAATCTGGCTGAAGGAGGTAGCAACAGAGAAAAGCCATTAGCTTTGGTGATTAGAAGGGTATTGGCAGCACGTGCCAAAAATCCATGGGCAATCAGGTCCAGAGCCAGACCACAGGGTGCGAAATGAGACAGAGAAACAAGAAAACTGTCAGCAGGTATGTACCTCTTTCGATCAATGGGAGAGTAATAGTGTGTGGGTTGAAGTGTTGCCCAAGTTTCTCCGAAGGTTGCCCATTGAGATTCAACAATCATTTCAAATTTCTCAACTGCACTTATGCATGTGCCTTCGACAGAAGGTAGAAATTGGTGCGAGTGAGTTCCAAAGAAAGGGCCAAGAATGAGCCGTGTTGGATTGCCATCTTAAGAGCCTGCTAATTTCAAGAACAGAGTGAATGTTTTAACCTTTCTAAGGCCTCATCTTGAAAAACGGGCTCTGATGGTCATAGAGGAGTTGGTATGGATTCACTACTGATTCGCGTCCTTGCGAACTAAACACTCTTACACCACGTAGCTTTCCAAGAAAAGGCCACCGCAGGAAAAGCAATCGCCTGCCCTGGGGGAAGCTAATGAAGAGAAGGAACCTAGGGAGAAAATAGCTCTTTTCAGATGAAACCTGGCTCCCTTGCTTTCACCGGCTTCTCCATCCTAACTTATCTAAACTGGACCCATTTTTCTCCTGGGCCACAAGTTTGGCCCATTTGCCTTCCTTCCTTTAAGTGGCCACCACCAATTGAACAGGCTTATTGGCATTCTCAAGTGAGCCTTCGCCAGAACCGAGCCATTTAAGGTTCTGCCCTCATCTCATTAGAAATTAGTTTTGAATATCTTTCAGTATGCACAGCATTCCTCAGCTACCCAAGTTAGACTTCCTTATTAGACTAGGAAGAATTTCCGTTTTAATTAGTTTTACCTCTGCTATACGAAGCCCACGGAGATTACTACACTTAGTAAAATTTAATTAACTTGACAAAAGATCCTAATTGTTTTCGTGCCACTGGTCCTTTGCAGGGCTAAAAATAATGCCCTCCCAATTAAGCAGCTGCCACAAAACTTCATTCCGTCTGCCCTATATTAAAAAAAAAATCCAAATCATAATTCACAGGAAGTGTTTCTTTGTTAGATACCGAGATTCCCGTGCATAGGCAGAGATGTACAGCCCCCTCGGGAAGAGCTATCCAGGGGTGAGGATGAGTGGGAAAAGGGTAGGGAACTCCCCCCCTTCCTACTCCCAATCAACTTCATTCTTGTGGAAATGAGAGGAGAAACATATTGATTTGTTCAACTCCTCACAGACTCAGGCAGGCATAATATATCATGTGAATTAATAATGACGGTGTATAAGTAAAAAAAGTACTGAATGAACATATATCCATTCATTCATTCATTTATCATCCATTTATTTTTGTAATGTGCAGTCCTCAAGTATGTTTGGGGTCAGGTGCTCACAATGGAAATGTCTGATCCCTTAGAACCCTAAGTTTTTGCAACATTATTCCTAGTGTGCCTCTTCCTTTGTCTTCTGCTCATTCCAGCTAGCATGGTCAGCCTTCAAACCAGCCGCAAATTTTGCTCACTCCTTTGTGTCCCTAAAGTGTTTTGTCTTCTCATTCTGATCGTACTCCCTGTCTTGGAAGGAAGTATGGTGACATTGTGTGTTACTGCTACTGCCTTTGGTTCGTTGTTTTGTGGCACTGCAGCAAAACCAGGTTTTAGCCTGGTTGCTATTTGACTTTGTACAAGAATATCTACTTTGTGTTTTAGTTTTGTCTTTGGAATGAAGAAATGATCATCACTTCTCCTTGGTGGAAGGATTGAATGAGAGTAAAATTAAAAGAAATGGCCCAGTAGGTGTGGCTCAGTGGGTGAGCATGGACCTATGAACCAAGAGATCAGTTTGATTTGACTCCTGGTCAGGGCACATGCCCAGGTCGTGGGCTCAATCTCCAGTAGGGAGTGTGCAGGAGGCAGCCAGTCAATGATTCTCTCTCATCATTGATATTTCTATATCTCTCCCTCTCCCTTCCTCTCTAAAATCAATACAATCTATCTATATATATAAAAGCCTAAGAAATTGGCTGACCAGCCAACCATCCGACCAGCGGTAGCTGTGACGCACACTGACCACCAAGGGGCAGATGCTCAATGCAGGAGCAGAAACCACAGACATGGAAACATGGAATAGACTGATGAATCTCAGAGGGAAAGGGGGAAGAGGGAGGACCGGAAGAGATTAGCCAAAGATCTTATATGCATACTGAAGGCCTGGTGCCCCTGGTGGGGTCCCTCAGCCTGGCCTGTGGGGATCAGGTTGAAACCGTGCTCTCCAACATCCTCTGAGGGTCCCGATTGCGAGAGGGTACAGGCCAGACCAAGAGACCCCACCAGTGCACAAATCTGTGCACCGGGCCTCTAATATATATAAAAGAAATGAACAAGATTTGGCATAGAGTTGTGTGCCGAGCCAGCTCAGCCACCGGTTCACAAGCCTGAGGGAGGGCGGCGAAGGATGAAGAAAAGACAAAGAGAATAAGCTGGGTCTAGGTGGATCTTCCTATGCCTGGCTGAGGCCACAGAGGGAGATCCAGAGGGCAAGCTGAGCCTTTATTTTATAGCCAGAGGTAAACAAGGTAGTGGTCACTACAGTTACAATGTTCTTGTGAGTTTCACTTGTTTTGACAGCACTTGCTGCACCTCCCACAGCCCATTAGCTTCCCAGATAAGATCTAGGGAGTGTCATAAGGTCAAGCCTAATTATGCTAAGAGGGCTGTGCCCTCTAAGCTGGGACTTGTTTGTGACTTTGCCAACAGGTCAGTCCGAGGCTTAACCCTATAGCTGCTCCCTACAGAGTTGAATGAAGCTCAATATTATGAGTGTCACTACTAAGAGCCAAGTCAAGTTCCCTCGACCCCAATCCTACCAGGCCTACTTCCTTCCCTCCTTCCACGGGCCACCGTATTGCTTGAGAATGTACAGGCCTTTTGACTATCTCCATGTGACTTATGGTATATGTTGGCCTGAGAATATCATAGTCATCATCATTATTATTTATGTAATGAACACAAGACTATGCCTATAGCAAAAGTTGTATCATCAAGTTTAACTTAACAAAATTATGAGGAGGATGGGCTGCAGCATTTCAAATGGTCTTAGTTTCACTTTGTTAGAGAACCACGCCATTCCTTCACGTGCTGGAATACTGTGGCTATGCCCAGAGATGCACTTTCTTTGCTCTGTTTCTATCATGCTACCCCCACCATTTTTTTTCAACTCATCAAAGACTCTGAATTAATGAATTAATTCAGAAAAAGTGTTCTACTTCGATGGTCAGGAGTGGTAAACTGTTTAAAATACTTTCCCCATTTCTGAAATAGCAGGCTCCTCCCACTCTGGACACCCTCCTTGGAACCTGTCCCTCCTCCATGTTGTGTAGCTCTGCTCTGGCTGAGACTCACGGCGTCCTGTCCCCCTGAGTGTGGACATGTGACCCAGGTCTGATCACTCAGGGTACCCCAACCTTCTGGCCACGATGACTGCACAGTGGTGATTCTGTCACCAGTCTGGATTGTGCACTAAGTTTCCATTTCCTCGGGCTCAGAAAGTTAGGTAATGTAAGCTTGGAGCAGAATACAGCCAGGTGCTGCTTAATGACAATTTGCTCAACGTCTACAGCAATGGTGTCGAAATAAGAGTATAATGGAGTTGAAGACTTCCAATTGCCTAGTGACATCACAGCTGTTGTAATGTCTTAACTCAATGCGTTGCTCACATGTTTCTGGTGATGCAGGGGAAGCAAGCCCACCACTCTGCTAGTCATACAAAAGTACTGTATAACATAGTTTTACTGTAACTTTCCTATGTGTAGATATGTTTAGATACACAGTTACCGTTGTCTTATAATTACCTAGAGTATTCAGTTCATGAACATGCTGTACAGGCTTGGAGCCAAGGAACAATAGGCCGTACCATATAGCCTAAGTGTGTAGTAGGCTATACTATCTAGGTTTGTGTAAGTGCCTTCTAGGATGTTCGAATGATGAACTTTCTTAGCAACACATTTCTCAGACTGTATCCCCATGGTTAAGGGATGCGTGGCTGTGTGCCTGCACCTCTCTTTGCCAGCTACATGGAGGATGCTTACTATATCTACCAAGTGGAAAAACCAAGGGCAACCTACTGAGACAATCAAAGCTAAGACATGCAGAAAGGGAAAGAAGGAAAACAGACCTGGAGGGAGAGAGAGGGAGATGACAATATTCTTAAAGTCGCTGGAGACTGCCTCCAACCCCAGACTTTCTCATTATGTGCGAAAGGAAATGCTTTCTCCCCCCACCCCAGCTGAGTTTGAGTCCCTTTGAGTCTGATTCTTCTACTTGCTCCTGCAAGACCTATTCCTCCATTCATTGGTGCTTTCAATCCCCGGTATCATGCCTTCTTCTGAATTCTTACCTTTCCTCAGCAATGGTATGGCCAGCTCCAAAGATCGGGCTGCCACCAGTGCCCAGTTTTACAGGCACATAGGTTAAATGCTGAGTGGCCTTGAGTTCCACTCTTCCCCCCTGCCTCCCGCCGAGTATGGCCAGAGCACAGCAGATGGATGTGGTTTCAGGGGTTTGCTCTGTGCTCCCTGATGAAGTCTCACGGGGTCAGCCTTAGAGAATCTTAGTATCTTTCAGCCCTGAGACCTTGACACATTCAAAATTAGCCAGGCATAAAAATGGCCTCTTCCAAACCACTAAGCTCCACAGTCAGATTTCTAGCCGAGAAGCAGAATTCTTCCTCCAGAAGCCAGCAGACCTTGGCAGTCTCCCCTCTACAGTAAAAGAATGAATTTGGACCATATTTTAAGTGGGATGAAGTCATCTTTGTTATTCAAATACCATATATTTCTAAGGTCAGCCATTAGCATGGTATTTATGATCTTTGACAAGCACACATTTTAGCACAGGGAGACGTGTATGTGATTGATATGATATCCATATTCATAGCCACATCTGTGTCTCCCCTTATGTCCTAAATTTCTCAGGGATCAGAGCTATAACTCTTATGGTATTATAGCAAATTAATTATCCCCAAGCCTTGTTTAGTCTATCCACAGCCATTCTTATGGAGCAAAGCTTTAATGAACACCTACTATGTGCTGACACAAGGTACCAGTACAACAAAGATCAGTGAGACAAGTCCTTGCTTTTAATTTACACTATGCACAGTCTGTCCACTATTTCATGGTCACATTTTGTGCTTGTACTTTTTCTTCTTTCATTGACGCCCTTTGATTCCTCACATACATTTATTTGTCCAAATCCTTCCCAAATTTCACATTAAGTCATTTCTGATATCCAATGTGGAAATGAGGTGTTCTCTTTTCTTCTAAATTCTCCTAGCATAATAGCTATCTATTCCTTTTAACATGTAATATGTTTGATCGTTTAGAAGTTTTTTTTTATTTGCATGCCATCTCTGCAAATCAGTGGTTCTATCATATACATATATCCCCGCATATGCATATATTCTACAAACAGTGTGTTTAGGTGAATATGTGTATATCCTAAGTACTGCTGAATATAGACACTGTGCTTAGTACCAAGTGTGACACATTATAGTTGTTCAAAAAAATAAAAGAATATGTAATGACCATACGAATGACTGACTCAAATTCCCCTCGAGCATAAAATCCTTCCCGCTAAGAATGGCTCATTAGACAAAGTCGGTTCTCTGAGATGGTTGAATTTTCCAACAAAACTGCTGAGGTCTGTTTGCACTGGACAGGACGAATGGCTTCCCTCTGGCTCAAGTGTCTGATTGAGGGGGTAACATCACACGTTCCTGTAATGGCCACTGAAAAGGATGGTATTGATCTTTGAAATTGGCAGAGACATGTCCGATAGACGGAATATTCATTTAAGAAAATTACAAGGATGGATAGCTCAAAGGTCCTCAAGAGAGATGACAGGTTGTAATTTCAGTATATGGGCTGCTACCCGCTAATGAAAAGGGAAAGGACCCCCTTGTCACATCGGGCTGATAGATTTTCCATGTGCCTCTTTATTGAACATAAAGCCATGCAAGCTGTCCGCAGCGGTGGCCGGGGCATCCTAATCTGAGAAATGGGGTAAGGCCCACTTTATTTGTCAGAAGTGCTATCTGAAGGGAAAGAGGGGAAAGCAGCATTTGTTAAAAGCATGAAGCATGCACCAAACTTGGCCAGATGCGCTTTCACAAATGCTGACGAATCTCAGGGCCACAAAAGCCTCATTTCTGCCTTCCAGATGGAAAAATGAAAGCCCCCTGGGCTGGCAGGGGATAGGGAGGCCCTATAGATGTAAGGGGAGATTGCAATGGGAACCAGCATTGAATCAATTCTGAGGCCCATCATCTCACCACTGAGCCGTACAGTGTGAAGACACCTGAGAAGAGCAATTCATTGTTGCAAGGGCTGAGCCCCAGAAAGAACATCTTGATCCCCGACAGGCTCTGCCACTGTCCTTCTGACTGACTTGGTTCTCTCAGCCTTGGTCCCCTCACCTACAAGTAGAAATAAGATGTGTGAGAAAGGGAGTTAAAACACTGGAGGATTCTTGAAGCTCATGTGCATTGCACTTTCAAATGTCAGGGTATTTTACTTACTCTCAGAGAGGGGACTATTTTCTTCCTGTAAAAATAAGGATCATGCCACATATTGGAGAGAGGGCTCTTTTTTAAAAATTTTGTTATTCATCTAGTTAATTTATTTATGATCCAGTCCATTAACTTGAACACTAGACTGGGAATTTAACACTACCTCCATCTCCCGGAGACTGCAGAATTAATTTTGGATTCTTGGTTCCCCCAAAACCCATGCTTAAAGTGTCCTTTACCTCCACTCACTATGAAGGGTACAGGTAAACAACAGATGGCCCACCCCATCTCTCTCTCTCTCTCTCTCTCTCTCTTTCTCTCTCTCTCTCTCTCTCTCACACACACACACACACACACACACGCACACACAGATATTCTGAGTTGTCTTAGAGCAGTGGTTCTCAACCTTCCTAATGCCGCGACCCTTTAATACAGTTCCTCATGTTGTGGTGACCCCCAACCATAAAATTATTTTCGTTGCTACTTCATGACTGTAATTTTGATACTGTTATGAATCATAATATCGGATATGCAGGATTATTTTCATTGTTACAAATTGAACATAATTAAAGCATAGTGATTAATCACAAAACAATATGTAATTATATATGTGTTTGCGGATGGTCTTAGGCGACCCCTGTGAAAGGGTCGTTCACCCACAGGTTGAGAACCGCTGTATTAGAGGAAAACAAGCAAGTTAGACTCAAATAGAGCTACACTCAAATCCCAATCCTGCTACCAAAGCTGTGTGAGCTAAAGTCTTCAAGCTAACTCACCTTATGAGGCATGGTCTCCTGATCTCTAAAATGGGGACATTAATTCGCAAGTTCATCCCAAGTATTAAATGGATGCTATATGTATATAGCCCTTATTCTCTAGCACATAGTAATGACATGATTACTAGTTTAGTTTGTCGGTGGCTCACACTGGTTCCTAGGTGTTAGTCTATCTGAGTGTACACAGGAAACACATCTTGGGAGCCATCCTGAAGTTTATGTTTCCTATAGACACGGTCTTCATCTGAATCAACCGCCATCAAAACCGTAGACCAGGAGGATCATTCATGAGTGGGCATGTACTGTGTGGTGGTTGGGAGAGGTTCCATTGTATGTTTTCCTGGGCACCGGGGGGCGGGGAGAAGGGATAGGAAAGAATGAAGGCCGACAGAGGTAGATACAGGATTGTAGAAGCATGAAAATTATATTGCAAATCACCCCAGTCTTCTTGCCAATATTCAGCTATCTAGCCCTCTTTTCTTTGGTGGGAAGGGCACATCCTCGCTCCATTTAGCTGCCACTAACCAAGTAATTAGGAACTTCCTTTCCCATAATAACTGTGGAGATGAAATTGGTGATGATAACAGCAGTGCTGCTCAGTCATTGCTCTCATTGGGGGCAGACAAAGATGAGTTAACTGGGGAGCAAGAGACGGTGCCTGATCCCAGGCTGAGGGCACAGAGGAAGCTCTTAGTAAGTACTCATTAAGTAAAAGAAAATGAAATTAATATATGGACTGTAGGCAAGAGACAGTCCATGGGATGTCACAGTGCCATTCCAGGTGCTCCATCCTAGGTGGCTTCAGGGACAAAAGAGGATCCCCCTTGCACAGGGAGTCCCTGGCAATGCCACCTACCGAATCCTAGACAGAGGAACAGAGCTGCATTCCTCTTAGGTCAGGACGCTTAACGTTAAGGAAAAGAAACCACTCTCTCCCCCCACATGGGCTGCAGGGCAATAGAAAGGGGGCATAGACGAGAGAACCTGGAAGTGACTGAGGAAGAGGAGGAGGAGGGGCTGGACCACCGAGTCCATGCTTTTTTGCAGGCCTGTGCCAAGCAGGTGGCACACATTACCTGGTTGGTTTGTGGGACATCAGGAGGCAGGATCTGGAGCACAGAGAGAGTAGGATTTCCCCGAGTGCATGACTGGGAAAATGGAAACCCAGGCTTCTGACATAACAGACATACATATGTATGCCTTGGGGCTTGCATGTGTCTTCTGAGGGTAAGCGTGCCCTTGCACTCCAGGCCTTGACCCAAGAAGGCTGCACTCATTTTTAATTCCTTGGGGTGTGAGGGAGAACCTGAGGGCCTTGTTTGTGCATTTCTGGGCAGGGGTCCTGGATGGGGGTGGTGCAGCTGGCGCCCATTGGCCATTGCTAGTGAAGGAAGAGGAGAAACGGTCTCTTGATCAGGGCTTGTCCTGCAGCACCTGCCTCCTGGGGCCTGGACTGCGGACCTCGCCATGGGAGCAGGGCGCTGCCGATAAAAGGCCTTCTCTGATCCACTCTGTTATTTCTGGAGCCTCCACCACTTTTGATCTGTGGCCATGCTGGGAAGTCCAGCTCCAGTAACTACCGATGGAGGTGATTGCTCATCTTCCCTCCCCATCTTTGCCCTCTGTGTTAGCCCTCCTGCATTTTTAAGATACTGAAATATTGTGTGTCACAGCATTTTCTTTAAATAATAAATTCACAGCAGCAAAATTGGAACAGCCTCCAAAGCACCTTTCTTTGAGATGAACCTTGGCTTGATGTATTACAACATTTAAAGCAGGCATTCCGCACACAAAGGACACATCGGGACCTGAAATGATTGGATACATATGAAAAAGAACAGTAATGGGAACGGCAGATGCCCTCTCTGACCTTTGCTTGCCGCAGTCAATACTAATCTTATCCTTTTTTAATGACACCCAACAGCTCTGGCCTAATGAAAACATTCCCACCATGAGCTCCTGTCAGGAGGAGCATGCACCAGGATGATGCGTTTGTCCACATCTGGCACATACAGAGGTGATCAGCACATCGGAAAGGATCAGCCTTTGTAACAATGTGTGTTCTTTTCCAGAAACTGATGTTAGCTGTTCCTACTTTGTGTTTATGTCAAGGGCGGTATCAATTATGGCAAGCCCACCAAGAATGTGATTCTTGTCCTAGCCGGCTTGGCTCAGTGGATAGAGCATCAGCCCCCAGACTGAAGGGTCCCAGGCTCAATTCTGGTCAAGGGCATGTACCTTGGTTTCACATTCCCCAGCCCTGGTCAGGGTGTGTGTGGGAAGCAACAGTCGATGTGTCTCTCTCACATAGATGTTTCTCTCTGTCTCTCCCTCTCCCACTCCCTCTAAAAATCAATGGAAAAATATCCTCGGGTGAGGATTAAGAAACACACAAAAAAAGGGAATAAAAAGAAAGGAAACAAATGTGATTCTTTGTCCCTGGATTAATGATGTGGGGGCAGCTTCAGAGGCATAGTTCTGTCCTGCCTGTTTCATTTACTTCAATGTATAGTCAAACATGGGAAGGGAGTAGAAAAAACCATCTCACTCTTTGGAGATCACACACAGAGCACTGGTTGACATTTCAAAATCAAGACTGTTGGTCCCTCTGAGCGGATGATGGCTTCTTCCTGTTGTGCCATTGCATTTTAAGGCACCTTTGCAATCTTCTAATAACCTCTCATTGATTGGTTTAGGGAATTGCACCATAATTGAAAACTATCATGTCTGAAAGCCATTTCAATTAGCCCTTCTACATGCATTTAGCAGCCAAGCTGCTGCAGACACAATAAAATAAATAAATAAGTGGGTAAATAAGCGCATTAAGCGACTTGCTGATGGCGATGTTCTATTTCAGAACCCGGAGTCACGAACTGGGGCTGGAGGCGCAGTTATAGAAAGACTAAAAATGGGGTCTCAATGTGACTTCAACTTCAGGCCAGAAAAGAGTGGTTTTTCACCCTAGTCATCATACCCCATTGAGTTTCCTTTATTCAGTTACCCAGCTGCTGTTTCAAAAATAAGGTCTTCTGGACAGGGCTTATTTTAGGTTCAGAATCGTGGGTTCTTTGCAAAAACTTAAAGGAGCACGCTTCCCAAAGGATCGTTCCACATCATGGAGCGGGGATTAAAAAACCAGAATAATGCTTCAAACTCAACTTTTAAATAATGATTTCTTTCCATCCGGGTGATTATTACAGCAATGGTCATACGTCACAGCTGTACCTTGAAATGTGTCTGTTTACTATATGTAAATTACCCCTCAATTAAAAACAAACAAGTACTGGAGAGAAAGGCTTCAGTTTACCCAGATGCCTGGCCTGCTTGGTGATTTGAATGTGGTACCTGCTGATTAAGAGAACCACTCAACTGCTGGTGAGGACACAACCATTTTGTCACTTCATGTTGAAAAAAGATCATTATCATATAACACCTTCTGTATTCATGGCATTCATTTTTAAATGAACCAAACAAAAGGGTCTCAAATTCCTGGGGGAAGTGGGGGAATTCAAAAACTCTTGCCAAGACAAAAGACATGAAATTGTACAACTTTTTAGGTCTTGGGTTGGGGGGTGGGGGGGTGCGCATAAAAAAAGGAAGAAAAAAGAGAGAGGGGTGGGGAGGATAAAGCTGAACCTGTTTATAATGTGTTTAACCAGCCAATTACACTGTCAGCCCACAAAGACAGCTTTCTCTCAGAACACCACTTTGCTTTTCCTTGTTAGTGGCACTAATTTTCCTCCAATTTGCCAGTGTTTCCTAAAGTTTTGTCAATCATAAGCATTTTTCAGAAGACTGAGATGGGAAGTTAATGGTTTGCTCTGAAAGAGACCAACACGGGAAAAACAGCTGCGGCATTTAAGCATCGATAGAGAACATCAGCGGAATGGAAGGAGCAAGCGGGCGATTAAAGAGAAGGAAATGCTCACAGAATGAAATTCTAACGCAGGGAGTTCTCTAATTTGTGGATCTATTGAGGATTGTCTAAACACGCTCCTTTTGATCAATAAAAATCCCGGTGCCATTTGCATTTTCTCTGAATGTCTCCACACTGGCTTCTGCGATTGAGTTTAGCTGAGTTGAACACAAATGAAGTACAGGCAAAGCCAGAATACCGAAGGGCCATCCCTGTAAAACTTTGATCTCAAGAGCAGAAATGATGTGGGTCTTAAAGATGGTGAACTGAAAAGGTAAAAGAAACTTAGAAGAATTCTAGTCCAAAATTTTCCTGCCCCAGACTGTCTTTTTTATGTCTTTTTAAAAGCCTTTGAAATCTGGAGGAGAATGGAACACCAATATTTAAGTCTCCACATAAGACAGCGTGGCGTATCCGAAATAGATGTGGGGAGAAGGGTGTGCATTTAACCAAGCTTTTGCCAAAAAGGACTGCCTGTTCTTAATTATTTTTGCTTATTCTGAATCCCTTACGTTATCGAGTCTGTTCCTGACAGCATCAAATAAATGACCTTCTCTGGAGGTGACATTGCCCCAGAGTGCAGGACATTGGGCTGTCACCTGCACTGACATACTAACCCCAAGGTTCGTTCTCTGGGATGGGGGTAGGTGGGGTTTCAGGACAGTGGGTAATGTCTGCTGTGTATTTGATTTAAGAAGAAACTTCAAAAGCAAAAAATTATACAGGCTGCACTCATTTTCATATGAAAGGATTTATTAACCTGCACAGTATTTCCAAACCCCTCTCATCCTTCCCATCATTGAATAGTGTGTGTATGTGTGTGGG
>NW_006295183.1:2977615-2989863 GCF_000327345.1 Myotis davidii | reverse complement strand
GGAGTGTGGGGATGTGCGTGCGCATGCACACGCGCACGCAAGAGCATGCTCTCAATAGCAATTTTCTTCTTTTTAATAAATTTTATTGATTTTTAGAGAGAGGAAGGGAGAGGGATAGAGAGCCAGAAACATCGATGAGAGAGAAACATCGATCAGCTGCCTCCTGCACACCCCACACTGGGGATGTGCCCGCAACCAAGGTACATGCCCCTGACTGGAATCAAACCTGGGACCTTTCAGTCCGCATGCCGACGCTCAATCCACTGAGCCAAACCAGTCAGGGCGCAATTTTCTTCTTAATTTTGCTCTCTTCTACTCCAGTCTCCTGCTTCACTTATGAATTAAGATTCAAATTCCACTGAATTCTACTGCCATTAGCTGCCCCCCGGGTAAAAAGCCCTGCCCTCCTTTTGCATCTCTGTGAAGGGACTCTTCCTGTTTTGTTAACCAGAGAATAAAACTGCACAAGGACTACGTAAAATAAAGCCTGCTGCATCCTCATTGGGGTGAAGGGGAGATAGGTCAGGATGTCTGGATAAGGAAGGTAGGCTTAGCGTACACCTAGGAAAAGGTTCAGTTGGGCAAGATAGTTAAAAGCCCCAAAAGCTGATGACTGGGGCCTCAGGGAAGTGAGGCCCTCTCAAAGTGAGAAGACAGCACTGGTTGCCCCAGAGTGCTGCGGCATTTAGAAATTACAGCAAGAGAAGAAAAGAAACCAAATTCTGGTTGTTGTTGACATCCACAGTTGAATCTATAGACTTTTCATAACCAGAGAAAGACATCTTTCCAATAGACCATTTGTTTCAGAACTCTTCGAGAAACACAAATGCTGATGCAATGCAGTCCCATGTGCGCGAGTCACTTGATATGCAATACGGGAAAGACCATCCATTCTGACAGCAGTGTGTAGAGGAAGATTCCGTTGCCACGTGACAGCATCTGCTTTGATAATACATTAAGACCCATTGAGTAATCTCTGAGGAGTGTGGTTTGATGTGTTGGGGTGGAGGAAAGCCCTGCACAAGTAGCCATTGATACACCCAAGCGATGTTTTCACTACGACTAAATGGTAACCATGAGCCCATCTGACAGCAGGATGGACTAGACCTCCATAATGCGTGTGTGTGAGTAGGGCAATGTCTCAAGGGGACCCCCCCAATAATGATGTTGATGTGGGTTCCAAGAAGGGTGATTCTACCGACCCAGGAGAGAGCCTGAGTAACAGTTTCCCCACATCACCCACTTTCATTATCATCCAAAAATGCCTTCATGGTTGATTGTGCTGAAAATGATTGGTGAAAGCTGGGATGAAAATTTTATAAATTATTCTGATTTCTCCTATGATGGACATGGCTGGCAGCAAAGCCTTCCATTAATCTGAAATTGCTTTCTTAAAAGGAGATTCTTAAACACACACACACAAAGAAAGGATCCTCTTAATGCTGGTGTAGAATAGTGGGCCATGAAATCCTGTTATTCCTCACCCAGCATCTTCTATGTCTGACATTAAAAAATTGTCATTGCTGAGAAGATTCAAAGGGGGAAGTTAAAACTTATTTATAAATTTATTCATTCTGCAATTTGAATACATCCTCCTGTAGCAATTATGCTAAAAGCTGGGGATACAAAGATGATTAAGACTTTGTGCTCTCAGGAAGTGAAAAGGAAGACCCATAAATCGACATTTATAATACAATGTGATTACTTCTATAGTGTGAATGTGTGTGTGTGTGTGTGAGTGCATGAGCATGCACATATCAGAAAAGAATGATGAATTACTTAAAATGCAAAGGTTAAAAGGTGATAAGATCCCAGACTATGGAGTTACTCAAGTTTTGGCTGGAATGAACCAAACTTCAGCACATGGAGACAAGGATGCCCAGTGGACGCATGTTAGGACAGATAAAAGGAAGGCACATGCCACAAAACAGCTAACAATTCTGAGAAAACTATTTGCTCTAAAGTATGATGCTTCCTGGAAATAAAGTTCCATAAATACAACTGCTACTTGAATTGTAAAGACACATAGAAGCATGACCACAACCCAAGCTGAGTCACTAAAGTTCTTTTCACACTTAAAACCATCCAATCAGTGTAAAAAGTAGTCAATTTACCTCTCTACTTAGAACCTTGCAGCTACTTAAGTTTGCAGGTAACTTTTCTCAGTAAGTTCAGAGACCTTAGGAATTAGGCATCTGAACCCTTTCGCCTTACTTTTGGACTCCATTTGAGGAATGGAAGACAAACGTGTTCTACGTTATAGAAGACCCTTTTCCTTTGATGGGACCCTTGGTCGAGATTCCACAGAGGAGCCATCTGCCATCACTGTAAGAGATTCAAGCCTAAAATGCAGAGTATTGATCCTAAAATATGGGGAGTGTCTAAAAGGCAGAAGAAACTCCTGGAATCTTAGATTTGAAGAGCCCTTAAAACAAGAATCTTCCATTGCTACTAAGACTGTTGTCTAACATTTTCTTAAAAATCTCTAGGTGTATCGGTTCCCATTACCTGTCAAGACAGGGCATTGGACTTGTTTGGCAACACTGATAGACAGTCCTTCTATGGAGATGGCTTTTATCTCTGCCAGTTCCAACCCCACCTAGAAGGAGAGTGATCTCTTTATCATGACACATGTTTTGGGGAGAAGGTGGCCATCACCCTTCCTCCCCTGACCCCAGAGTAGTCTTTGAAGTGAGGTGGCTGGTTCTCAACTATCTCCGGGAGTAAAGACTTTTTTTGACGTTAGGGTGGGGGAAGAGCTCTGAAAACAAGCTGCAAAGGGTGGTACTTCAACAACCTTAGAGAGAGAGAGAGAGAGAGAGAGAGAGAGAGAGAGAGAGATCAGTTCTTTTGCAAAGCTTGGATGGAGAAGCAGCTCAATTTCCTAATAGGATTGGTCAAATCTAGGTACACGGAGGTGATTTTCCTGGGAGGTGAACAGTAATGAGAGAAATGAGCGTTGCTCAGAGGAACTACAGTGCTGATATGGATGTTTCTCCAGCAAGCACATGCACTTAAACTCCTTCCGGTGCCATTCTGGTCTTCCATACATAAATGTTTAATTCTCCATTTTGCCATCCATCAGCCCGCTGCTCTGGGAAGGGCCTGGGGATAAAAGCCGCCTCGTTCGGTCTGCCTGGACCTCCAGATGCACTCAAGGCTCCAGAGAGATTCTAAAGAGCTGCTGGCAGGAGGGGGCCCTTGATTAATGAGTCCCTGGGACGTTTTGACACCCCTGCATGGATGGGAGAGATAAGAGCCAGGCCACGGCTGCCAGAAATTGCTGCTTCAGAGAAGTGAGGCCAAGGTCAAAACCATCGGGAAGTCCACTGCAAAACAGGGCTCCAAGTTTCCTCTGGGGTGTGTGCTGGCCTGCAAAGGCCAGGGAGAGAGCACAAGATCATTGCATAGAACTCAAAGACAAGCCAGAGACAAGACAGATGGTGCTGAAAGGAAGACCAGAGACGAGAGGAGGCATCCACAAATTGCTGAAGCAGGAGGCGCCGGGGATTAGTTCTGGAATGCAGGATTGCTTCTGTCAGAGGAAGCACTGCTTTGTGTCACCAGCCTGTGGGTCTGCTGATGTGGAAGGGGGGTAACCTGTTCAGTGCAGGAACCCCTCAAATCACAGGACTTTGTGATAAATTGCAGCTCTAAGTTTTCAAGACCTGGAAACAATCTTCTCCATGGTATGTGTCACCACCCAGGAAGGCCCTCTGGCCTCTCACATAAAGTGTACATGTCAAGCCAGAAATACTATTTTCACAGACACACTCAAGGCACCATCAACTCCCAGAAGAGGATTAGCACAAAGGTGTCTCCTTGACTTCACCGCCTGAATGCTTTCCCCTCGCCCATCATAGCTCTTCTCTCCATGCTGCCGTGGCCTAGGCCAGCGGTGGGCAAACTACGGCCCGCGGGCCGGATCCGGCCCATTTAAAATAAAAAAAAAAAAAAAAATGACCGTACCCTTTTATGTAATGATGTTTACTTTGAATTTATATTAGTTCACACAAACCCCCCATCCATGCTTTTGTTCCGGCCCTCCGGTCCAGTTTAAGAACCCATTGTGGCCCTCGAGTCAAAAAGTTTGCCCACCCCTGGCCTAGGCCTTTAGCACTCACAGCTTAGATAAGCACAGTGGACCTCTGGTTGGCCTCCCTGATGACTTTCCTAGTATCATCATAGCTAGTGTCTACAGCCAGTGATCCTCAGAGGTTAGCAGAGCAGGTTTAGGCAAGTGAAGGGGTGGTGGGTGGAGAGGGAAATATATAGTGAGCATTCTTTTGCATTCATATATATATAGTGTATGTATGTATATATGTGTGTGTGTGTGTCTGCGTGTGTGTGTGTTTATTGATTTTAGAGAGAGAGTAAGGGAAAGGGATAAAGAGATAGAAACATCAGAGACATAGAAACATCATGAGAGAGACATCAATTAATTGCCTACTGGGGATAGAGCCCACAACTGGGGCATGTGCCCTGACCTGGGATTGAACTAGGGACCTCTTGGTTCATGGGTTGACACTCAACCACTGAGCTACACCGGTTTGGCCAGTGAACATTCTTTAAATACTATCCAGTTTAAATAAATAAATATATATATACACACATGCACCCATAGGGCATATAAGCACATGCATAGGTTTAGATTTATAGATATATGTGTGTGTTGACATAGATATATAGGGACAATATCTAGCTAGCTATCTGGCTATCATTCTGGTGCACCCTGTGACATTAGATGTGTCTTGCCATCATTCTTAGACATCTATAAAAAGAAAGGTCCTGATCATAGGATCACTTAAAGGTCTCTCCTGGCTATAAACTTCTCAGAGCTTTTGTGGGTCTGAGATGACATATTTGCCAGAGGCAGAAAGTGTTGACCTTTAACTTTATTGTCAGAGGATTGGTCCTATAAGCAAGGTCCCATCATCCATTCAGTAAATACTTATTTACAGATTAGGTGCTGCCTGAGATGCTAGGGTGACAATGGTCAGGACAATTTAGTGTCTGCTTGAGAGACTCACGGTTTATTGGAAGAGACATGCAAGTAGATGGGCCGATTTCAATACAATGGAGCAATTTTGGAGCACCGGGTTACTCAGGGTCTTATTTACCCCCCACCAAAACAGAACATGCCCTCTTGAATACACCAAATGGAATGTGGGAAAGCAGAGACTGATTTTAGGAAGTAGTTTGGTTCAAAGAAAACAGGCACTTAACTAATTTTAGCAGTAGATAGTTTAAACCAAACCACTAAAAAGTCTCTTGATATTGCTTTTGGATAATTCTCTTATTTTGACTGAGTGGTCGCCATACCAGCGGAGCCGCCCTCACTTCTAAGTAAACTTGTGAAGGTGGCAAAGGGAGCTGCACTTCGAGTGGTCAGAGCTCCCTGTCCGGAGGCCCAGAGATGGTAAAAATACTTCTTAAGACCATGCAAGGGGTGGGAGAAAAGCCCAAGGGAGCAAGTATATGATTTCTTATTGGACCATCCAGCACCTCTGATAATGCATCCTATAGTGCACACACCCAAGTCCTCCAGGGATCCTGCAGCTTCTGGCTGGGTAACTCCTAGCTCCCACCCCTAACCCCTGCGGGTGATCCCGTGGGTGGGAAGGCAGGCGCTAGCTCACACAAAGCACCCATGCTGTCTGTCATAAATGGCCAGACTTCCTTCTAGCTCACTGCTGAATTGTGTTCCATTGTAATCTGCATACCACTTCTTTTTTTGATCTATTCATCCATCGGCAAACATTTAGGTTGCTTCCATTTGGCTAGTGTGAATCATGCCTTAATAAACATGGCAGAGCAGGTACTTTTTTCAAAACCCTGTTTTTATTTCCTTTGGCTACATACCCAAAAGTGAGATTGCTGGATCAGAGAGTAATTATACTTTTCATTTAGGGAACACCTCCATACTGCTTCCATAGTGTCTGAGTCAATATGCAACCCCACCAACAGTGCACAAGGGTCCCCTTTCCTGTACATCCTTGCCAGCACTTACCTCTTGTCTTTTTGGGGATAGCCTTTCTGACAGGTGTGAGGTGATAGATAGCTCATTGGGGTTTTGGTTTCATGTCCCTGACGATTAGTGATGTTGAGCATCTTTTCATGAACCTGTTGGCCAATTATGTATATTATCTGAAGAAATGTCTATTCAGTTCCACTGTTCATTTTTAAAATTGAATAGTTTAGATTTTGTTATTGGATTGTATGAGTTCTTATATATTTTGGATATTAACTTTTTACCAGCTATATAGTTTGCTATTGAATAACTCCCTTAATATTAATTCTTTGGTTAGTGCTTCAAAGGGCTTGAATATTTTTGTGACTGTTGATGTTTTGTGTATTAATTTCCAAATGCATCCTACGGGGCACAGTAATTTCTATAGATTTTCATTCTCTCACAAAGCATAACAATTTACCAGTTCACAAATTTAAAAGGTTAAATTACTTCATTTTTCTGTACTTAGTTGTATAACAGATGAAAACATTATTTTTTCCTCATTTCTGATTACAATTTGTTCTTTTTTGAAAATCATTCTTTACTAATATATCCATTATAAACAGGGATGGTTTTTATTATAAATATATATAAATCCTTTAGGTATTTTAGATGTCATCACCTTCACTGATGATTTTAAGAATTTTTTTCTGACTTTGATTTTTAAATTATTTTGTTTTATATTACTGTAGAGTAAATTTTCATTTTATGGGAGATAAAACTGTTGGATTTTTCCCTTAAGAATTTTTATCACTTCAAAATTTGCAAGTATTTTCTCCTCAAAAGATCTTATAAAGTACCGATTTTATTTTAATTTTCCATGCTTAGATTATTTTATATATAAGCCCTTTACCCATCAGGAACTTATATTAGTATATGCAGGGTGCCCTAAAAAAATGTATGCACACTTTAACAGGTAGTAGCTCAATTTTAAAAATGAAATGTACTTTAATAAACACCGCCTTTATAATTATTCAAAGTGTGTATATACATTTTTAGGAGACCCTATAGTTGCAAAATATATATTTAAATTTTTATTCCCTCAAAAATTAGCAAATTTTACAAACATAATTTATAAAATGGCTTCTTCCCTTCTATTGCACACTGATATGTTGAAGTCCTATGGGTAAACTGCACATATAGGTTTTCCCACCTGTCTCACTGATCCATTTGTCTGATTTCATATAAGTTGCAAAATAATAGTTTTATATCCCAGAGAGCTGGCATCTCCTCATTCTTTAAATCATTATTTGACATGCATATGTACAAACGTATTTTTTAATATATTTTTATTGATTTCCGAGAGGAAGGGAGAGAGAGAAAGAGATAGAATGATGAGAGAGAATCATTGGTCAGCCACCTCCTACATGCACCTCCTATTGGGGATCCACTACCTGGGCATGTGCCCTGACCAGGAATCAAACCGTGACCTCCTGGTTCATAGTTCGATGCTCAACCACTGAGCCACACTGGTTGGTCCAAATATATTTTATAATAATTTTACTTTTTTGGAGGGCATTTTCTTTTGATGTCCTATTTAGGATTAGCTGAATATATGAATTAACTGGTAGACAAAAGGTTCAGTAAGCAAATGGCTTTTTGCACACAGTGAAATTTCATAATAGAGCCACCTCTTAGGGATCAAAGGCAAAGGCCTAGGTTCTGATAGTGCTCCCTGGCACCGAGTCCCTTGCCAAGCAGAGGTCTGGGCAGGAGTGTTATGGAGAAAAAGCATGAGATATTTATTTCCACTTTCCGACAACAGCATTAAACAAACAGCGCAATAACAACCCGATGGCTGTCACTGGATTTGGATTCCACCTGCAAACAAAGCGAGCAGAGCCTCTCTGAGCACGGGGCGCCGTCTCGCTCCTGACTGGGAAAGGGCGGGGTGATTATGCAGGACAATCACGTCAGGAGCCAGCCTTTCCCCTTGCTCAGTTCAAATATTATTGCTTCTAAATGTCAGCATATCACCATTGTGGGCATGTGTCCTTATTAAAACGCCTCTGTCCTGAGACATTTCCGGTGGACACCTTGGAGAGGAATACATATTTAAATTTTAATCACCACTCCCAGAACAGGGAAACTTTAGTTCAAGCTGAATTGTCTGTTAGAAGAGAACTAACTTCAACTAAGATGCTCCCATGGGTGTGGCCCGGTGCCAGGCACCGCACATCCAGGGCCACATTCAATCCTTTTGACCTCTCTGTGCCAGAGAGATGTTACAGGTGAAACTGAGTTGTACGTTTGGGTGCTCAACGTGGGCCTTTGAGTGCGGGACCTGAGCACTGCCTCGCCCATTCCTTGCTCACTGGCGTCATTAAGGGCTTGATAACACTGCAGAGAAGTCTTTCCCAACATGTCTGAATGTCTCTGAGAAGGAGCTGACACCTCTCTTCCAGGGAATGGTTCAGGCCATTCTGGGATGGCTCTGGGCTGACCGACCATTTGGACACAAAACAGCCAACACACAAGAGCAACACTCTCTCTATCCGAAGAGATCCAGTGCCCTTAGAGCGGGGGGAGGGGGGGAGTGAGACCATTTTCCTGCCAAGGTGCCGTTTGGATTTTTATGACATCATTCCTGGACCGTACAAACTTATCAACTTAAAAGTTAGCCTGCTAGATCTGGTCAAACATTTAATTAACTCACCCCTAATGCCTTGGCAGGGCCAGACCAAATGATTGTATGGGCCTCATAGCACCTGCGGACCAGATGTTCCCCACCCCTGCCTTAGGGTTCTGATCCAGGCTCTATTTAAGTCAAGAAAAAAAAAATTGTTTCTCGGCGAAGATACAACTCCAAGTATCAAAGCAACTAATCATTGCCACTGAGTGACAACCCCACCATTTCATGAGACAGGGAACCTGACACCTGTTGTGTTAGTAGGGCCACACCCTTCATTCGGGGGTACCAAGCGAATCTGGTTCCCCCAACCTTTGAGGCTTTCACTGAAATACCCCCAGGCCTCACCCTGAGCCCAGGGGAAGCCATGCCCTCAACATCTAATCCTGAGATTTGTGTGTTGCAGGAACATGTCACCTTTCCTTTTTCTAGAAACTGGAGGGACACCAGCATTTCAAATCGTTCTTTCATCTCCTTTGCAACCTCTCAGGTGACAGCATTTCAGTGTCTTGTTTGAGTCATCAGATCCCCTTGGAGAATGGACGAGTGACATGTCCCTTAGCTGGCCTTCCTGAAATCTCATTCTCTCGGCTGTTTGAGAGGAGTCAGGGACCAGGCCATTCAAGGGCATGCCCCCTCATGAGGGTCTGCAGTGACAGGATCCGGGGCAGAGGGTTGCTATCAGAACAATTGACATCTAATCAGCATGGAATTATTTTCTGAGTCCAGCTGACCTCACATTTTTCTTTGCAGCTGCAACTTCATTAAACAGGGGAGTGAGTTTCCAACAAGAAAAGGTCAACATTTCCATTCGGCATTCAGACATCTCCAAGATGGGTCTGAGGCTTTAGTGTTCTATTGATTCGGCCATCCCCATGCTGAGCACAGAACTCTGCCCAGAATAGATGGGCTGCGTCAATGCATGCTCACCGGTGGGGCTATTTATTTTCCATTTGATTCGCAGGGCTATCAAATATTGAAGTTGAGGGGACCGAGGTAATTCCACTTCACTATACATTTGCAAGTGAGACTTGACTTTCACAACTGATACATTCCTGAAACTAAAATTCAGGGAGAGAGCTTGGAAATAACCATGTTTTCTCCTGCATGCATTCGGTCCATGTTCACCAAATGCCCACTGAACAGAAAAATGCTCAAGTAGGGATCCCCAGAGGAGACACTGACTGTGTCTGAAAGAAACTGCTATGGTTAAGTGACATAGAAATATAAAGCACTGTTGCCGGACCAGTGTGGCTCAGTGGTTGAACGTCGACCTATGACCCAGGAGGTCACATGTCTGGGTAGCAGGGCTCTGTCCCCAGTAGGGGGTGTGCAGGAGGCAGCCAATCAATGATTCTCTCTAATCATTGATGTTTCTATCTCTCTCTCCTTTCCCCTCTCTGAAACTGATGAAAGCATTTTAAAAAGAGAGAAATGTAAAGTACTGTTGACCAGGGACGAGGGGTCTTTGATTTGGAACATAACAGAGATGGGTAGCATTTGCACATGCAGTGATAGAGAGAATTGTCCATCTGTTACCAGTTCGCCTAAATTATTTTAATGATAGAAACTCCTCAAAGTAATTTTATACTTTTTGTAAGCCTTTGTGCCATTTAATTGCCTCCTGATAATATTTTTTTATTTTAAAAGGCTATTTTTATATTACACAAGTAAGTTTCTTTGCCCCACAGCTTAAGCGATAGGATAGATGTTGTTTATACATTTTTATAAACCCTGTTTTATTTTTTTAATATTTTTATATATTTTAGAGAGGAAGGGAAAGGGAGAGAGAGATAGAAACAACAATGATGAGAGAAAATCAACGATTGGCTGCCTCCTGCAGAAGTCCTGCCTAGGAGGAACCTGAAACCAAGGTATGTGCCCTTGACCAGAATCGAACCCCGGGGCCCTTTGGTCTGCAGTCTGATGCTCTATCCACTGAGCCAAGCTGGCTAAGGCAAGGTTTCCCTTTTTAATTTCCAAAGGAGTGTTTTGGCCTCTTAGTGGATTGCATCTGCTACACACGCTCACACACACACACACATACACACACACACGAAAGATGTCAGCTTCTTTCATGTCTTAAAAAATCTGTTCTTCAAGTGTTCTTTAGTCTTTCCATTTCAAGATAACTTGCTTTATTTTAAAATATATTTAATTAGCAGTAACTGTATCAAATCAACATTATATGAAATGATTCAATTACCTATAGTCAAACCACCCTAATTCCAAGGGCCATGTACAAACCTTTTAATAAAATGCCTTCCTTTTACTTAGTAAATATGTTTAGATCTCCAGTATACATATCTCTCCAACATCTTAGTTAATTGACTTCATAGGTTTTAAGTCTTCCTTTCTTTTTTTATAGAGAAGGATCAATTCATCCCTCTTAAAGTTTCCTTCTTTTTTGTACTTAGATGTCTAAACTTGGACTTTGCTGATTCAGAATTTAACACCTATGTTTAATATAAATTACATATGCCATCTCCTTCCTTGAACAAACTTATGACTATCCAGTGAAAGCATAAGATCAGTGTGAGACATCACTGAGTCTACATATATGAGAGTCATGTCACGGGAGGAGGAGAAAACCCTGACTAACTCACTCTTCTTGTCCCTCCTGTGCTGTGATGGGATGTGAGTTACAGCGGCAACAGGTCCGTCTGCCCTTCATGTTTGGAAGCTGGCCATGCCTGATGCAATCACAAGCTATTCTGCCTGGTCCCCAAGGTGCTGGCCCAGGTGGGCTCAGGAGCAGGTCCTCTGGCCTTTTCTGCATCCCACCATTTAGGGAACTTTGGCTCACTCTCTGGCAGTGCCTCTGAGGAAGGCACCCTTTGCCTGGGCAAAGCTGTGTCTTGATGGTGATTCTGCTAGTATGCGTGACCCCTCTCCAACCTCATGCTCCTCTAGCTCCCTTTCCTCCAGCCCTGAGACAAGCCCCTTCCCTGAAACCCACACAGGGCTGCAGAGACATGCTAGCAAGGCACGGAGAGGTTGTGCTGAACATTTTATTACAGTGAAAGGAGGTACAGCCTACATTTCCCCTCTGTGGGATATAGGCCACACTGACCGTCTCTGCAGGGATCAGGAGGTTGTCTCAACCTGCTTCTTGCCTCTTCAGGATGACTTCTTCCCAAGGTGATTGACAGCTGAGGTACCCATTCCCTTAAAGAAACACTCTCCCCACGTTCCTCCCCAGCACACACTGTAGGAGTATGACCTGACTATGCCTCCCATGAGACCTCACCACAATACACAGACTCAGCACATTCTCAAAGGGTGAGTACTCAATCTCATGTCCACCCGTGCATGTCCTCAGCCTACACCAGTTCTCTCTCTATCTCTCCTCCATGGCGGCCTCAGAAACTCTCAATGCCAACATTTCTTCACCATGATCAAAGGGAAAGCCAACTTTGCACAGTAAACTGATTTGCTCCCTCCATCCTGTCTCCCCATAATTAGCCACTGCTCATCTTTCCTCCTGCTTCCTTTCTGTCCATGTAGCCATGAGCCTTGGACATACAAATTAAAGTCAGCAAACATTGCCTGATTGCCTGAGATGAACCTGTATTTGAGTAGGCACTATCGGTGGAACTAACTTTAACA
>NW_006295183.1:2975318-2977574 GCF_000327345.1 Myotis davidii | reverse complement strand
AGTAGCCTGTATTGACCGAGGAATCATGGGCAGGTGTCAGGAGGTGGTGGAGAAGTTGGCTCTGGAATGAAGGCAATTCTCTGAAAATAAGCAACCACTTATTAATTAGGCACAAACAGGGGATATTCTCGATTTGTACATCACTGATATGATTTTTATTTCCTATCATCCCTTGAGTGATACCCAGTAGCTCATTCCATTAATTCCTACCTAGAGACTCTGGCATACTCTCTCTGTGTCTTAATATTTATATTTCTAAGACTGCCCATAGACTACTTGGAATTATGAGTAGATGAAGTCTTGCGAAGCAATTTGGCATTAAGGGAACAAGAATTTTAAAACGTTCATGCAGGATTAGTATGAGCCAGCAATTCCGCTTCCGGAGATGGACTTAAATGAAATAACCTACGACATAGGGGAAAATAAATACACATAATATATTTGCAGCAGTATGTTTATCACACCATAGTTTTCCATTCTACTATATAGCAAAAAAGCTAAATAGATTATAAGAGGAATTATTAAATGATAACACATCCACATATGATGGATTTCTAAGCAGCCATTAGAATAGTGCTTATGGAAAACTGGTAATATAAAAAAATGCGTATGAGCCAGGCCGGCATGGCTTAGTGATTGAGTGTGGACCTATGAACCAGGAGGTCACGGTTTGATTCCCAGTCAGGGTTCATGGCCGGGTTGCAGGCTCGATCCCCAATGTGGCGCGTGCAGAAGGCAGCCCATCAATGATTCTCTCTCATCACTGGTGTTTTTGTCTCTCTCTCTCCCTCTCCATTCCTCTCTGAAATAAATTATATATATTTTACTTAAAAATACATACGATATATTGTTAGGAAAAAGATGTAGGTGCAGGAACATGCATAGAAAAGCTTCCGGATGACATAGGCTAGAAGCAAATAGGACCAGAGTGACGGAGAGGAAAGGGCAGAAATGTGGGCCCCCAGAGTCAGTGTGAACCATTTTTACCCTTTGTGTCTACTTTCGTGAGCAGTCTAGGGACTTTTCAAATAGAAAGGCTTTTTTTAATGTATAATGTTTGCAGTAAATATTTAAAGACACTTTTTTCCTCCTCCTCCTTGCCAGGGTGATGTTTTGTGCATATTCAGCCAGCCAGATGTCTCCATTTGCCTCCCTTCCTTATCAGGCGGCGTCCCATAAATTTCCCATGTGTTTGAGGCTTCTCAGCCCACACAGGCAGCATCAGACAGAGAGGCCAGCTCACTCCCCCCCGACCCCCGCCAGTCAGGGTCATTTCCACCCAGGCCACCCGCAGAATACAGAGAGTCTGGCACTTTTAATATACAGTAAACATACATATTTCTGTAACTTGTCTGGTGCTCTTGACCCCTACGTGGTGCTAAAGAGAAAACTCCAGTTCCTTCAATACACACTTTGTTCTAATCCTGCCACATGCGTCATGGTTTGCTTTCCCACAGAGGGCAGTGCTAGCACATCATAGGACGGTCTCTGCCCCTTCTGCCTCCTGCTTTCCAGCAAAGTTTGCCTCTGGATTTCCCCAAACGCCTGCAACCTGTGTTTAGCCATGACAGTGTGCTCTTCTCACATCAGATGGCCTTTCTTACCTCTGGGGTGAAATGCTGATTGTTGCCCCAGGTCTTCCACTGTCTGCAACTCTCATGACCCCTCCATCCCCCACCCCACCCCCAATCATGCGGCATGAGATTTCGTCCCAGTAACTCAGGTTGCCCAACAGCCTCCTCCACCCTTGGGACTACTGCTAAGACTTGCAGACATGCATAATCTGATGCGAGTATCTTCCGTGCCACTTTCTCTCTACCGTTCCTTCCTCAGGAAGACCTCCAGCATGGGCAGTTTCACTGTGTCTAGTTAATCAATAAACAGATATGTATTGAGTGCCTGACACATGACAAGAATAGTACCAGCTCCATGGGAAATTCTGAAAAAGAAAAATGGATGCCCTTACCCTCAGAGAGTGAGGAGTCTGGCAAGGGAGATAAGATAAGTGTGGTTAGCACCTAAACCTTAGGCATAGTAGGTGATTGCTGCAGGGGAAGGAAGGGAGGAAGGAAAGAAGGAAGGAAGGGAGGAAGGGAGGAAGGGAGGAAGGGAGGAAGGGAGGAAGGGAGGAAGGGAGGGAGGGAGGAAAGCCAGACTGCCCTTTCCTGGGCCATCACCCAGAATTGTGTCTGCAGTGAGCAATCTTCAGAAATAAAGTCAAGGTTCCCTCCAGGGCAAAGAGAAGGTTTTCCCTCA
>NW_006295183.1:2958906-2971948 GCF_000327345.1 Myotis davidii | reverse complement strand
GCCGCAAGCCTCTCCCGCCTCGGCAGCAGTGCTATCTAGCAACAGTAGCAGCAGGCGCAGCGGGGCCAAGATGAGCAGAAGCGGCATGGGCCTCTAGTAATTTAATAAATACCTCCTCCCCAGATACCTGCCACTTCATGCACTACTACATCCCTCGGGGGATGTCGGACTGCCGGTTTCGGCCCAATCCCAGTCCGACATCCCCCTAGGGGTCCTGGATTGCAAGAGGGCACAGGCCAGGCTGAGGGACCTCACTGGTGCACAAATACATGCACCGGGCCTTTAGTATAGTATAAACTCAGTGAAAAGACATATATAAAATGCAAGATATTGGGGAACTGACTTCCCATTAGTCTGTCTAAAAAAACTTTGAGAAGATAACTTCAACCAAAGAACACTGTGCAGAAACAAAATGAACTGGAAGGAAGCAGTGAAATGATTTAGCTGTTTAAATAATCTGTGTACAGAAAAGAATGTAAAGTTATAAACAATGACACAGAAATTACATACCTACCAAGAGTGAAGAGACAAAAAAGGCAAATATCATTTAAAGTTTGTAAAGAAAATCATATAAATATTTATAGGAACAAATTATAAGTAATTTTAAAGATACAAGGGTTAACATCAAGAAAAGTAGTTTAACCAATTTATATGATGTGCTGAAAGAGACAGAAAGGGAAAAAACGGCAATATACCAAATGACACTTCTTATAGCTGGGAATAAGAAAACACTGCCTAATAAAATAGAGAACCGAGTATATTATATAAAGCTATCAGTTATAAAGATGGTCAATGGATCCAGACTACAAACCTTTCATATTACTAAAAGTGCATATTAAACATGAAGAACACTTGAACTGCATAGTCATCTAAAGGCTGGGGCAATAGTAGGTTTACAGTTGTGAGTATGCAAAACAGAGTTTATTCTTGCATTATTGTTTATTAATTATTGTATTAGTTCCCATAAGAACAACTTCAAACATACTTTTGCACACCCTGTATTTAGTGGATCATCTAGTGATTATACAGTAACAGTTTTAGAAACAGAAACCATAACAACTATTATGATGACAGAATTAAAACCAAATATAGCTCTAATGTCAATGAATAAAAGTGAGATTAATACTACTTAAGAGAAAAGACAAACTGAACCACAAAGTGAAATCTAACTTTGAAACTTAACAACTCATCTAAAGGAAATATCTCAAAAACGTTGAAAATATAAAGATGGTTAAAGGCATCCTAGAAAAACATGGTCAGAAAGAAATAGTTGCTGGGATAGTAATTACACAAGATTAAATTCAGAGTACAAAAGGAAGGAAGGAAGGAAGGAAGGAAGGAAGGAAAGAAGGAAGGAAGGGAGGAAGGGAGGAAGGGAGGAAGGGAGGAAGGGAGGAAGGGAGGAAGGGAGGGAAGGGAAACAGATTTATTAAACCCCTTTCAGATGCTAAGCACATAGAAATCTGCTACAGAGAAATGAAGTCAAGGGTTTGAAAGCACTTGATAAACACTTTCATAGAAAGAACAAAAGATGAAAGAACACTAAGTCTGTGGGGGAGGGGTGACGTTGGAGCGGAGTTCCAGCAACCCAGACTTAAGAGAGAAGTTGAGATGGATAAAACAAAGTGGTCAGGGACGCAAATTGAGATTGTGTGTGGACAAAGCATCCGCTGTTCCCTGCTCTGATATATTATGCCCTTGGTGGGGGAAAAAAACAATTCCAGGCCTTCTAAAATGATGGAGTCATGAGCTTGGTGGGCCCTTTCCCCAGCACAAGAACAATTTAACCGGTGAAATTATAAAATGAAACACAAAAAAACACAATTATTTAAAGTGTCTGGAAATTGTCCCAAGGACATTCTCCAGTGAAGAGATCTATATCCAAGAAAATTTGCTAAATTGCATTATGAAAGGCAAGAGTCCGTGGTGTACGAGCCAAGACCAGCTTCCTTTCCCCAACCCCACATTATAAAGCTCTACCCTGAACCCTCCACTCTGGACAGGGGCGCCCAAGAACAGAAGCTTCCTCCCCAGCTCACAGAGTGGGGTCACAGGCCCCCCGGGAGGAGCAGGCTGCCTTCAGCCTGTATCCCCAAGCCCCATGTCACAGGCTCTGTGCTCTACTCCAGTAGTGGCTGGGATGTGAGAGGATGTCCCCACCCACCCATCCTTGGAACAGGTCAAGAATGTTCCCCTCCCACATCAGGGATGAGCAGGACTTCTTGTGCAAGCCCACCAGCCTGCACTGGCACTGCCCAAAGGGATGATGGGAAGGGGCTTTTATCCCCTCTATTCACAGAGGCAGTAACCTTTCTGCACCCCCCACCCCACAGGTGGGCCTAAGAGTCATGAATGGACATATCGAGACAATGTCCCCTCTCATGCTCAGACAGGAGACCTTCCCAGTCACCAGGGGTTTGGCACCACCCTCAACTGCCCTTGTCCCCAAATTGATTGTCTACGTTAATTCCTCGCCAGGAAGTGTTGGCCTAGCTATTGCTTAGACTACGAAGCAGATGGAGTGGAGTTTATAGTTCAACCAGGAATCCAAATTAAAGTCGTTGGCTTGTTCTTAATGGGATTAATGGGAGTTGAGGGCTCCATCCTGGCAGCTGGAGAAGCCGCCTGGCATTGGCAGGAGGCCTGCCGGGTGTTAAGTACACATAGGTACGCCAAGCAGCTAAGTCCCCACCTCGTGGGATTTCCGGTCTGGATCAGGAAGCCTGCCGGGAGGCTGGCACAGGATGCAGATGCTCTTGTTTATTAAGGCCAGGAAGTTTTGTGACCTAGTTCTTCATTCATTTTTTTCCTTTATTTTATTAAGCTATAAGTTCTGATGGTCTTTTTAATTATTTTTAGCATATCCTTTCATGCGTAAAGTGTTTTTTGGTTTTTGTGTTTTGAGTTCTCTGGCATTATGAACTTGACACACTATATAAACCCTGGAGCTGTTGCAAGCTGCAATGTCTCATTTGATGTGTCCACTGGGCTAGACCACAGTACCCAGATATTTGATCAATCATTATTCTAGACGTTTCTGTGAAGACATATTTTAGACGAGACCCACATTTAAATGAGTAGACTGTGAGTAAAGCAGATTACCTTCCATAATGTGGGTGTGCCTCATCCATTCAGTTGAGGGCTTAAATAGGAAAAGGCTAATGTCCCCAAAAGAAGAGGCAACTCTGCCAGCAGACTGCCTTCAGAGTCAAACTGCATCTCTTCCCTGGGTCTCCAGTCTGCTGACTTACACTGCAGCTTTTGGACTTGCAAAGCTTCCACAATTATGATAGCCACTACATCTCAGTCTCTCTTTCATATTTATATCCTGTAGGTTCTGTTTCTCTGGATAACTCTAATACAGAAGCCATCATTTCCTCCACACGGAGTAAAAATAAAATATATACAAGCACAGAAATAAGCACATGTGAATATAGTTTGTAAATTTAAACTATAATCAAGATACGCTTATAATGCTCTGTACTGAATCCACCCACTCCCATTTAACAAGATGTCATAGCATTTATCATGTCACCATTTTACTAAATCGTTTTAGAATCATCACTTTTAAAAGCTACATATATAACCCACTGAGAGGATGTGCACAGTGACTTGGCCTGTATGGTGGTGCTGGGCATTTACTAGTAAGTTGCTTCTGATACCACTGACCATCTTGTGATATACACATGTACATACTTTTCCATACTTGGATGACATCCCTGGGTAGACTGCTCTTGTGACAGTTTGGCTCATGAAACACACTGCCAAATTAATTTTCCAAAGAAGCATACCGATTTTCATATCTGCCAACAAAGCATTGAAGTGTTGCCCTGGCCAGTGTGGCTCAGTTCCTTGGAGCATCATCCTGTGTATCAAAGGGTCTCCAGTTCGATTCCCGGTCAAGATACATGCCTGGGTCGTGGGCTTGATCCCTGGTTGGGGCAGGTGCAGGCAGCAACTGATTGATGTTTCTCCCTCCCCCCCTCTCTCTAAAATCAATAAAATAATGTACTTGGGTGAGGATTTAAAAATAAACAAACATTAAAATGTTGGTTTCTATGAATTCTTACCAGTGCTAGTATTAAAATTTTCAGTTTTTATTTTGGTTTCATTGAAATATAGCGGTTCAAATGCTGATTTTGTTTGGTGTGTATTTATTTGATTACCAGCTGATGGTATTTTATACATGGTTTTCTGGCTTGTTGATAGTCAGTTGCATTTCTTCTTTTGTGGTTTGTTCATAATCTTTGCTCATTTATCTGTTAGTACCTTATTGATTTATATGAGCCATTGGGATGGTAAAGGTATAATCCCCTTACCTAAAGCATTTCGCACAAATATTTTTCCTTTTTCCTCTTTTGCCTCTGCTCCTGCTGCTCCCACTGCCTGAAATGCTCTTAGACCAGATGTCCTGTGATTGGCTGCTCATTCCCACCAGCGCTTCCCTCAAATATCACCTTCTCACTGAGGCCTCCCCTGGCCAGACCATAATACTGAGCACTTTCTCCTCCATCTGGCAGGTCTTCCCACTTCCCCCAGTTTATAAATGTTTCTCTCCTTACCACTGATCACTACACATCTACATACAATGTTAGTAGACCCATACAGCTATTGCCTGATCAGCCATGGCTATCTGCTCCCTCCCACCACCAGAATGACCTAGCAGAATACTTTTGCTAAATATTAATCAGATCTGATTCTCCTTATATTTTCTGCCCCACTCGATTCAATTTTAAAAAGACAGCCAGCCAGGATGTTCTGTGCTCCTAGCCTCAAGGATATTTGCCCTGGAGAAAGCAGACATAGCCTGAGGCCAGCTAGCTTTGCAAACGGTTTGATACAAGGTTAAACCCAATGAAGAAATAATAGCAGTGAGAGGGGAGACATTGAATGCTCCACCTCCACTCCCAGTGAAGACACAGGGGTATGATGCCCATCTGGCTGAGCTGACCCACAGGTCACCCTTGGGCAAGACCCCAAGAAACTGGGCATCAGTCAGAGGAGCTGGGTCACAGAGTGATTAAGGAATTGAGACCCTAGACATTAGATCGTTCTAATGGCTTGCACAAACATGGTATCTGCTGGACTACATTTGTGTGTCAGGGCCCAGTCTGATGTGTGTTTCAGGGGAATATCCATGGAGGAATATCCAGCCCTGTCAAATCTAAATCCAAAGCATGATAAACATAGTATCACAGCCTGGGGGTGGGGAGGGAGGGAAGATAGCAGAGGAATTCTTACTAGTATATGCATTCCTAGTAGTTTGGAACACTCTACGACATAGAACATGAAAGGAAGAATTTATTTTTCTTTATCCGTCCCTATATTCCTGCCCCTAATATTTTCTCTGCACCAATTCTATGTTGGAAATCTATAGTGAAAAAACACAAGAGGGTGCCCACAGGAGGGCTGGTCTGGTTTGCTAGGTCAGCACCATCACAGGGACCTCTATACTAATGCATGAGAGAGAGAAACTTGAAAATTACATTTCCAAGCACTACTATTTCTTTCACTTCCCAGTTAATGCTTGGGGAAACCAAAAAAAAAAAAAAAAAAGGAAGAAAATTATCATAGCACAAAATAATTTCCAATTTCCTGAGTGCTAAATGAAGTAAAATGTGGTTAAATTAAACTCATCAGAAATGTTATAAAAAAGTATTCTAATGAAAATTATGTCTTCAAATCTAAATATTTTCAAAGAATTGCGTCTATAAAAGAAGGAGCACCATTGTTTCAACAAATGAGGAAAAATATCAAACATAAAATTTCTTTATAGTGGAAATGCCAACATTTGTGCAATTCTTGACAAGCTGTAAACCAAAATTAATGTTAGATGCAATAAATAATAAAAAGCATTGATGTGAGCAAAAGGAGCTGCAGCCCAGGAGACATAGATGCAGGTAGCAACCTAAATCGTGTGCCATTGAGGCAAAGGGGAGCTGCCTTTTACAGAAAAAGTTCCTGTCCAGGATCCCAATTAGGTGCATTTTATGTAAATGAAGTATGCAAATTGTGCTTTCTGATTGGTCAGTATAGATGCAAATGAGGATGCGGTCTGTGTAGTTCTGATTGGGTGGGGCAGGTTTCATTCTGTTGGTAGAAAGATGAAACCTAGGTTTTCAGGTAGTGGTTGATTCATACTGTGGGAATAAGCCGGGCATAGCATTGAAAGCTGAGTTCAATCTGAGGTTCTTCCCAATATACAGAGCAGGGGAGAAGCCCCCCATCAGCACATGGCCACTAGATTCTTATTATTCATAAAGTTGTGCCCTCGATTCACCCAGGGGCGTTCATCTCAGCAAATTAATTCTTTCTTGAGGTTCACATTAAATGAATCTTTCATCTCAGCATTCACAAAGCTGATCCAAATTTCAAATGCCATTTGATGCATAGTTTCTATCTAATTAAAATATAATTCATAATCTTGTGAATTTATTATTTTTTTAGTAAGACATTCACTGTTGCCTTGCCAATATCGTGCTACATATTATAGCCTATGTAAGTGAATTCATTGATCAGATAATTAGTTTTATTTAAAATAAATTACTTTTTGGGTGGTAGGAAACTGTTGATTAACAGTTCAATGAAACTAAACTACCATATGCGGAGTTGTACTCTATTGTTGGCTCAGGAGAGAGGAATGAGACAGTGAACTGATTTTGAAGTTTGGATCCTGTGCATGCCCTGGAGAGATGCTGAGCCTCTCTGGTCTACAGTTTCCTAGGGTAACGTGGGGACTGTAGCATGTACTCTGTCTTCTCAAAGGAATGAGGTCAGTGTTTTGTATCTAGGACACTCTCTCCCACGCAGTATGAGCTGGAAGAAGTCTCACTAACTGAACACACGTCAGCATTACTCTTCAATACCAGAGGGACTCACCTCACCACTGAAACACCCCTTTAAAGTTGGGAGTGAGCAGCCAACCCAATAGGAACGCAGTCACTCCTGAGACTTCAACCACCATCTGATGACTCCTACTCACCTGCCCAGCCCTCCATCTGCAGTGAACGAGCAGCATGTCCATGTTTCTGGTTAGTTGCTAGACCATTCCATTCAGTACACAAGCACCTCCAATCTACATGTCCAACCAAATCTTAATTAAACTTCCTTTCCTTAAACCCACTTCTCCTTTAAAATTCAGAATCCCAGGTACCAAGATGACAATCCCCTCAATTTCCCAGGAAAGGAAGGTTAAATTACACTGGCATTCTCTGACCAGTCATCAAATCCAGATACATGTGCCCTTATTCATTCAAGAAGCATCAATTGTATGCCTATTATATTTCAGGCACCAGGCAATGAACTGGGCATAGGATGAGACAAGATCCCTGTCTCTTTTTTTTCTTTTTCTTTTTCTTTTTTTTTTTTTTTTGCCATTTTATAGCTTTATTCGACAATCGGCAGTTAGTTCTCATCCACATGAACTGTTTGTAGATTTTGAAAGCGTGACAGGGACACGGGTGACCAACGTTTGGAGCTTGTTTGGTGCATCTTCCTCCTCCTTACACTTTCTGATAACCGCACCAGGATACAGTATGGGGCAGTCCTTATTCCTTTGGCCCAGACAGCTTTGTTGAGCCGGTGTCAAAGCGGATGCCTGGAGTTCCCATCTATTTCAGGGCAAATTTCCACATCTCTCTGTGTGCCTGAGGGGCATGCTTCTTGAAACCCACTCCCTGGATGCACCTGTGAGTGTTGACAGTGTAGTCGCTGGTCACTACCCCGTTGATGGCAGAATGGCCTTTCTTCTCTCCACCCTGCTTTGCGGGAGGCGCTCTGCCCAGCCCACGTTGGGGAGGGAGAGCGCCCGGTACTGTGGGAGAGGGGCAGCCCAGCCTTGCCTCTTGAAGCTTACATTCTGGTGGCGCCGTGAGACCCACAGACACCAATGAGTTTAAAGCGTTGTAATTGATGCAAAAGAAATCAACAAAGGGTGACTTGCTTCAGAAGGAAAAGGGGGCGCATTTTATCTGCAGGAGGACCTGATGGGTGGCTGGCGAGGCTGAGCACAGTGCACCGAGAGGAGGCTGGAGTAAGGTGATCTTGGAGATGTTTGCAGGGCTCGGACATGGACAGCAGTGAAGTAAGGGGATCGGAATTTTTGCAAAGACTTGGGGAAGCTAGTGAAAAGATTTCAGTTGTAGAGTCACATGATCTGTGTGGTGTGTTCCCATTGCTCTGGCTTCTGTGGGAAATGAAGTTGGAGGTAGACGGAGGCTATGAGGCGGCTGTGGGCTTCCAGGTCAGAGATGAGGAAGGTCTAGACCCGCTGGTGGCAGTGCCGGAGCAGAGAAGCTCTGCCTCTTTCCCATCCTCAGCTTCCTGGATTATGTTAAACCCTCCGTGTACTGCATTTTGACTTTCATTTAGCCCCTCCCGGCATGCCTCTAGGTTGATATGCTCAGGGATCCCGACTTGTCCCTCAGTGTCCTGCCTTCTCTCAGAAGGAAGGGAAGGATGTGGCACAATGACCCCAGAGCAATTCTGAACACTGCTGCCCAGTCCCGCCTGCCACACACAGCCATACTCTCTGGGCACCAGGATCGTGTATGTTCAGTAAATTTCTCCAAGTGATACAGATCATCTGCTCTCCTGTGTCCCCACCATTCCCAGGACAAATGGCCTATAAATTACAATTTAGCTACACACGAGATCTATGTAGGACCTGCAGCACTTGGCCTGACCTCCATTCACGGTCCAAATCTCACCATCTCCCATTATATCTTTTATTCATTTTCCCCCTCAATCCTGAATAAGAGGAAATACCCAGTTACATTGTCTGGGGAGGTGGGTAAGCATAGAAGTAAGTGGGAGACCATAAGACACGCGGATAGATATTTTGGAACAGAGTTGGGGAGATTGAAAGATGTCAAGGAAGGTAGCAAGATTCATTCTGCATCTTTTAACCAGCACGGGTTCTGGAAGATAAGGCCCAGCCGACGTGGCTCGGTGGTTCAGCATCGGCCTATGAATCAGGAGGGCATGGTTGATTCCTGGTCAGAGCACATGCCTGGGTTTTAGGCTCAATCCTCTGTAGTGGGCGTGCAGGAGGCAGCCGATCAATGATTCTCTCTCAATCATTGATGCTTCTATCTCTCTCTCCCTCTCCCTTCTCTCTAAAATCAATAAAAACATATTTTAAAAACATATATAAATGTTGATGAAAGAATAAGTGAACGAATGATGAATGTAAACAACACCCACTGCCCAAGGGCAAAGACAGAGAACAGGGCAGTGCTCCTTCCGTTAGCGGAATCGATGTCAGAAAGCAGTGAAATGAGGGAGGCCCAGGAAATTAAGGCTTCTTTTAAGGCAATAGGTTCCAAATGAGAAAGGACTCCACTCGCCGGAAAAGACACTTTATTTCCAAGCTTCTGAGACGGTTCGACAAACAATAGAGGCTTAAAGTAAAAAAGGAGAAGAGAAAAAGAAAAACAAGTATTTTAACTATTGAAAGGAAGACAGCCTTTTTTAAAAAAATAAAGCCTTAAACATAAAAACGTGAAAACAGACTTGTTAAATCGAATCCAAATATATTTGTAGAAAAGATCGCCCATGGTGACAGGGTTACTTAGAGCGGCATCGTGTTTAAGTGTTATTCATACTCCTGGTGAGTGATTTCTTTGTTTCAAATTCAATTGGAGAGCTGTGCAAATCTAGCAAAATATTCTTTGGATTATAAAAACTATATAAAAAAAATGAACAAAACCGTCAATTATTGAAGTATTGAGAAGGTGCAATCTTTCGCCGAAATGAAAGATTCCAAAGTGACATTGTCCACAGAATTTATTCCACTGAAGCGTTCAGACAACTTGGTTTAAATGCAAAGGAAGATGGAAGTGTGCACTTTTATGGAAACATTTCTCTTTGTATGGATTTCGACTCAGTCATAAAAATAGTACGTAACAAGATTCCAAGAAATGCCTCAAAGAAATTTTCACAATAGTAAAAAGAAGAAAAAAAATCAGTCTAAAAATTGTCTGCAATCCAAGAGCAAGCATGTGCCCCATGTCCAGGGGGGGAGCGAGGAAGCACTTGCAGCGTTACTTCATTTGTTCTCCCCCCTAGTATTGCTGTGTTTCTGACCTGTGGCCCACCTGGCAGGTGCAATGTCCTTCACAGATGTCGCCGTCCCCGGGCAGCTGGATGGGACTGCAGGAGACGGTAGGCAAACTCACGCATCAAATGGCATCGACCCTCAGAACCCATCAGGGTCCCTGCCCTCATTCTGAGCCCATGGCCCAAAGCCCATTTTAAAACAAAGGTTTGGAAATGAATTGCTCTTTCTTTGACAAAGTAAAACACCATTGTATTTTAAGAGAAGCTAAAAGTAAGAGGAGAAGTGAGCAGTTTTAACCATCAGAGGCATGGTGATAGCCTGGCAAGATCAAAGGAAGGGAACATAGAATAACATTGGAGATCTGATAACTACACGTGGCAAATTTATATTTTTGACTCTTCTCACCCCCACTCCCAAAATGCTAGGTTGGGGCATAAAACCTACATCTTGGCCCAGCCAGCGTGGCTCAGTGGTTGAGAGTCAACCTATGAACCAGGTCATGGTTTGATTCCCTGTCAGGCACACGCCCGGGTTGCGGGCTCGATCCCCAGTAGGGAGCATGCAGGAGGCAGCTGATCAATGATTCTCACTCATTGATGTTTCCATCTCTCCCTCTCTGAAACCAATAAAAATATATTTTTTTAAAAAAAATCTACATCTTGAACTTTAGAGTTCTGATCATCTCATTTCCTCTCACAGATTCATCTCTTGGAACTATCGAATTACTGATATACAAGATAAATGCATATGATTTAACAAGTATTGCAAAGTCATAGACTGACCTAGATCCTTAGCATCCTCCTTTTTCAGAAGATGTGTGCGAAGAGAAGTCAGGAAGCTAACACTGAGATTGTACAAACAAAGCTATGCACGATGTTACAAAATCTTATCCGAAAACACACTTGCAAAACACATTTGATTTTAAATAAACAGTTGAAAAGCAGTGGACTCGAACAGATCATAAATAGGGTATTCAAAGATCACAATATCTTGAATTAGAAATATAAAGGGGTCATTAGAAATACTTAATTTTTCCAACATTAAGAATCAAACCCAGAATTAAAAAAGAATCTTTTTTTTATTTCAAAGGTTGCTTCTTATATTGAAGCTCATATTAAAGCAACAGTACAATGTTCATAAAATATAAGTGTGATGCCGTAACATTTCTTACATGTCAGAATACTGATATTTGTATGTATACTAAAAATAAGAACTTTAAAATTGTACAAATAGATACATTAAAAATGACATAGAAATAGGGCGCCTCTCACTGAAACAAGACAGTTATATCTGGCACGTATTAGTTTAAGATGAAAGTAGAAGCAAAAAGATTTACAAGAATCAGCAGTAACAAGATTGATGCTCAAGAGACATAATTGTACATTGTATTGTACATACATTGTATGGGTTTAAGCTGGCTGAATAGTATATATTTCAAGTTTAAAAATGCACTACGTATAGAGTGTCCATAGTTTAAGGCGAAATTACAGCTCAGAACTGTTGTCCTTTCTAATTTTGTGGAAGCTTCTTTGACAAATAAAAAAAAAAGAAGAAGAAAAAGAAGAAAGAAGGACTTAGATGTTCATAACACATACACGATTTCCCTTCATTGCAAGTTCACCGTTAGGTTTCTCCTTCGCTTAAATATTCCACACGCCAAGTGGTTTCCCTCCGTCGAAGCTGATAAACAACTTCAATCTTTGCCTTTTTTTGTGTGTGAGAAAAGGTACTTCACAGTATTTACCACTTCGATGTCCTTTCAGCTTTATTAAACGTATCCTCTCTGTAAAACGTTGCTAAGTTTCAAATGAGCCTTTCCTTGATTTAAAAAAATACCTGTTTCCATATCTTCTAGGTTCTCCAGAACGCCAGACACAGTTCTTAAGGCCAAATTTGTATCATTATTGTTAAGAGTCGTCGTCAAAAGTGTCTTTGGAACCGTACAAGTCCGCTAGTTTCTTAAAACGAGGTCCCCAGTTCTGTAGGTAGTCATAGTCCAAGTCTGAATCAGTGGTGGCCGACTCCAGGGAGCTCAGGGACCCGGCCACCGAGCCCCGGCCTTCGTAGCCGTAGATTTGGATGGAGTCATAGGGCGGGGCGGTGGGGTCATTGTCCGCCTCCTGTATTCTCGTGTTGATGAAGTCGTCCACATCCACGCTGTTGGGCGCTGGCCGGAGCCCGGGCCTCGGCATGTACTGGTACTCGGGCTTGATGTCTTTGCGCGGGATAAACCCGTTGATGCCATCGGGATTCTGGAGGGTGGCGATATCAAAGGCCTCCGTGTCTTCCTCCCCTCCCCCTTCGTCGTCGTAGGTGATGATGTTCTCTCGGACGTCTTCTTCCTCAAAGACGATGAGCGGCTCTTTCTTCTGCCTCCGCAGGGTCACAAACAGCACCACGATGACTACAAGGGAGGAGAAGGCAAGTGAGAACAGGTGCAGCCCAGTATTCCTGGGTTCCCTGCCCAGGGGGGAACGCTGCTTCCCGCAAAGCACAGAACAGGGAACCCGTCTATGAAAGGAGAGCTTTACCTAGAACCCCCCACCCCCACCCCCCCAGACGTGCTACATGCCCTCCACCCGCTCTCCCTCTGCAGAACGCTGCCAGGACAACATGATATCCAAACAAACCGCCACGCAGGAGCTATTTTGAGCTTTTTACAAATGAGTCAGACACTACTTGGAAGTCATCGTCCTAAGAAGTGGGAGGGTTCTAACTATGTGATCTGCAGCCTCTTAAACGTGGCTGAGGCAAAGGGAGACAGCTGCCTCTCTAGGTTACGGACGTGCCTGTTCACAGGGCTCAGGCCTCCCTTTCTATGGGAGGCGCTGCCCTGCTCCTGCCCAGAGCTCTGGGGGTGGGGTCAGCCTGGACCTACTGTCTCTTCGTGAGAAATGGTACCATATCTTCAAACCACCGTACAGAGGAGGGAACGTTCATAAAGACCCCGGGAGACAAGTCTTTTCCTATTTATTGAATGGA
>NW_006295183.1:2953184-2958877 GCF_000327345.1 Myotis davidii | reverse complement strand
CTGAACTCCAGGTGAAGGAAGGGATCCCACTAAGCTCAGGACACATGGCGAGTGGGCAGAGCTGCTTCCTGGGGAAGTTCGGGCAAGGCTTCACGCTTTATCTGTCACCTCCCCCCAGGGAGCTTCTCCACTGTTCCATGAGGATGCTCCCCGCACATTCAGCAACGCTGGAGATGTTGGTGGCTGAATGTGGCAGGCGGTCTGAGAGCCCCTCTGGGTCCCCCATCACTGTGAGATCCAGGGATGAGTGCTTGCACCTGCCCAGACCGTACCTGGCCCCCAGCGCTCACCAAGCAGTGTCCTTCCTCTCTGCCTAGCTCTTGACAACACTTTTGCCCAGACCACTTCCTCTCACTCGCTTTGCTTGGCTGACTCTGTCTTATCCTTCATCCTGGAAACCTTTCCTGGCACCAGATCGAGCCCTTAGCACCTGCTTCTTGCACTGACCTGCCCCTGTTCTCACCATCATCATCATCATCTCTATCATGTGGTACACAGCCCTGGCTCCCCAGGTAGCCTGTGAATTTCTTAGAGCTCTTCCGTGTTCTGCTTGCAATCGCCATCCATCCCAGCCTCTTTCACCCACTGGGAAACTCTTTCAGGACCTGACCAGTAAGATGTCTCTGTCTCTGACCTTTTGACCCTCCCAGTCAAGGTCAGGCACTTTCTATTCTTGTGCCCCCAACATCTTTGGTTCACCGCCCTATGTGCCTCTGTAGTTTATCTGTTCGGGCGTATTTTCCTCAATAGACGATGAACTTACCCATCACTGAGATCTTGTCTAGATCTTCATTTCACCCTCCCTCCCCCGAGGGCCAGACATGGGGTCTGGTACCCAGACCATCGTCAGGAACTCTCTGTGGAACTGAGCGCACTCATTCTCCCCTATGTAACTGAACCCCATTCATTCATTCAGTGGTGAACTACTTTGTAGAAAAGCATAAACGTGGTGTCAGACATACTTGCATTTGAATCTTGACTTTTGTCACTTACAGGTTCTGAGAAGCTGGGGGGACTGATCTACTCTTCCTGAGGCCCAACCATGGTGGATGGTAGGAGCCTCAGTACATTCCTGTTATGAGGAACCCACAGATGAGAGGAGAGAGCAGAAGAGGGGTCCCTAGCCCAGCTTGCCAGGGCAGAAAGCGTTCTCAGGGTCCCCTTAAGCCCAGGCACACCCACAGTTATTACATATTACATATGCTAATCAGAGGGGGAATCAAGACCCTGTTTCAGGCAGGGGACCTTCGACCTTCCTCCAGTTCCTCGAGTCCTTCACACATTGTCTTTTGCCTCATGATTATTCTTTCTGTCTCTAATCCTTCTCCTTCCCCTTGCACGGCAAAGCATTACTCATATACGAGGTCTCTGCCCAGATTCAGTTCCTGCAAAACCTTCTCTGGTAACCCCATGGCACCCCCAGGTGGCTTCTACTATTCAGTCCTGGGGTGCCTGGCAAGTTGCTTAGCCTTCCCCCAACTCTGCTCTAACTGCTTGTTAATTTGCCTCCCCCTCCTCCACCCGCACCCCCCCCCCACACACACACACATTCCATAAAATGCAGGAGCAGGAACTGCCTCTGTCTCAGGCTTCACCCACAGCACACAGCCTAGTTCCAGCAGCCAGCCTGGACTCAGAAATATCTGTGTTTCAAGGACGGGCATCTAGGAAGGCCCTCCCTGCAGGTGCCAAGGGAGCCCTTACCAAGGAGAATGACGATGCAGGCCAGGATGGCGATGAGTGCGCCTGTGCTCAGGCCGGCATTCAGGATGTAGGCCTCAGCGTTGCAGGAGAGCAGCGCCCCGTTCACGTCGCACCCGCAGACCCTGATGGTGAGGGTGTTGGTGCTACTCATGGGTGGGATGCCACCATCACTGATCACGATGGGAAGGAGGTACAGATCCTGCTTCTGCCGACTGAAGCCCCCATGCCGGGCATACACCCCCGCGGTGTTATCTGTGGGAAGAGGGGAGACAGGGTGAGCTCTCGGAACCGGGCCATTTGCATCACAGCCTGTTGGATCAGAGGGAGCTCCTCTCATGGCCAAGGTTAACAGTCTTCCCCTCCTGTTCTGTAGTCTAGACGCTGCAGTCATTTGCTGTGATAGGAGCACAGAGTAACCTCTGCAGTTTGGAAACAAAACTCAGAACTCGGCTCTTTCATTGGCAAGATAACCACACCCTTTTTTAGTCGGATGTTGTCCTTTCCCTCAAATACAAGCAAGTGTGAGCTTCTACCACATAGTCTATGTTAGTGCGGGATGTAAATAAATACTTAAGTGAGTATGAAAAACAAAACAAAAAACCCTTCTTTTCCTTCTTTGCACTTTCCCTGCTTCATGACAAGCCTTTGGCCAGTTTTTGTGTGTTTATTCGCGTGTTTCTCAGAGATTCCCTGTCCACTCTCCAACCTTGCCCAAACTATGAACTCAATCAAGAGTCCTAAAGGAAAATACTTCTGTAAGAAGAAATACTTGATAAAACCCAGCAGCGGGGTTATAGTTTCTTTGAAAAGTCAAGCACCATCAGGCACCCAATTGAACACGCCACCCCTCCTGCTTAAAACGATCCCAGCTTTTCTCTGTTGCCCACACAGCACAGCCCTCATGTACACAGTCAGCCACCAGGAAGTGCCTGAATCTGGACCTGGTCCTGCCTTCCGGGCTCACATCCAGCCCCTCCCCACACATCCGGATCAGCCTAGCATGCTGAAGTCACTGCCTCCAGGCACAACACTCTTCCTTGGCCTCCTGATCTCTTTGCTGCTCTAATGCCCCCCTACCCCCCAGCTATTCCTTTGACCCAGGCAGGTGAACTCCTCAGGCCTCCAAATTGAATCCCAAAGCCATCTCTTCGGGGAGGCCTTTCTAGACCTCTCCCCTCACCTCCTTTGTGACCCACAACACTGTATTCCTGCAAAAATTGGTATCCCGCTGCTCTGTCATTATTTGACATCTCCTAGACTATGAACTTCTGGGAGAATAGGGGATTTTATCTGATTCATCTCAGCCTCTGCAGTGCTGGACACACAGCAGACATCCAATCAATCTTTGCTGAACAAATGATGTAACCGTTCTGGGAAAGGTTTGACCCAAATTCCAGATGTGAGCTTTCATGTTTCTCAATCTTTTGTAACCTATGCCCCCAAATGCTTCCTCATCATTTTCTCTGCATCTCTCTATATCCCAAAAATATGTTTTCCAGGCTGTATGCTCTGGGGGGCGGGAGGGGGGTGGGGGGAAACACTAGTATGATAAGACAGTTGAAGTTTGAAATATGCCTGCCATCAAATTACACACACACACACACACACACACACACACACAGCTCCTCGGTGTGGCCTGCCTCCCTTTGTGAGTTAAGAATCAGAAATTTATAGCAACATGAATATTATCACCGACACAATGGCCCAATAGCTAGCAGGCTCTCAATGGATTGACAGACAGTACTATGAATTACCTCTTGCCATAGGAAAAAATATCTTAGAATCTCAAAATTGCTTTGATAGATTTTAGGTGAAAGGAAATGTAACATGTACCTGGTGAGAGAAAATACACATTTAGGGATGAGCAGATACTCAAGGTAGCGCGGAAGGTAAGATGTGTGCTCAGCTGTTGGCAAGCCTTGTCATGACAGGTCTCTGCCCTTCACTGCCAGCATTTCAATCAAGGCAGGGCCGAAGAGCTAGCTAGCCCTTGTCTCTATAGTTTCTGAATTTTGTGTGATTGACATCCATGGCTCTTATCTCTGGAGAAAATTTATATATACTGTGGAAAATCATGAAAAATTAAAATAAACAGGTCAAATAAAACGTGAACTGTAAACCTAGTTTCCTGGCTATTTTGACCTATCTACTTTAGGGCATACCACTATTCTATGCTTAACAATTAGAAAAGCATTTACATATCTATAATAAATTGTTTCAAAATATGTTATTTTTTTTCCTTCTCATAAATTCTTTGGGGTTCAGTAAGACTTCTGCAAATTAAGTTATAATATCTACCCCCATTTTAATGATCTGAAATGTCACTAACAACATCATGAATAAACATTAAAAATTTAAGAAGGGACGCACAATAGTAAAATTGCCTGGTTAAAGGTGCCTCTCCAATATGGGTGACATCCCTAGTGTACTTAGTTTATCTGTGGGGTCCCACCCTGTTACCCACGGTGCTAGTTTGGAGACCATGTGAGCTGAGCGTTTTTGGCGCTTTAAACCCATGAAGGCCGTGATTTAAAATCTGTTCTTCAGGGTGCCTTCCAGGCAAGACTGTCCCTCTGGATCCCAGCAGGCCGGCTTCCACACGAAAGTAAATGAAATTCAAACACTGATAGGAACCACGGATCTGCGCAGGACGCCAGTGTGTGAATTCAAGCCGCTCCTTACTGTGAACAGCTGAGCCCTCTCAGACTCACTGAAACGGTGGCACAGAAGCTCCTCAAAGTACCCAGCTGACTGGAGCATTTAAATCTCTGAGGGACAGATCAGTAGAATCTTGAGAACTCTTGTTTAATCTCTTCTAGTTGAACATGTTTGACATATGAATGTTAAGAGTAGCTCTAGAGGTGGGAAATAAATGGGCCGAGGCTCTCTTCTTGGGCATGTTCTAATTATACACTTTGTTTTTTTAAATATATTTTATTGATTTTCCACAGAGAAGAAGGGAGAGGGACAGAGTCAGAAACATCGATGCGAGAGATCAATCAGCTGCCTCCTGCACGCCCCCCACTGGGGATGCGCCCGCAACCAAGGCACATGCCCCTGACCGGAATCGAACCTGGGACCCCTGAGTCCGCAGGCTGACGCTCCATCCACTGAGCCAAACCGGTTCGGCTAATTATACACTTTAGAAGGAGTCCTTTGTCCCATCTAGAGCCTCCCTTGTTCATCTTTAAAATGAGGACCCTTGCCTGGCTGGTGTGGCTCAGTGTTTTAGCGTCGACTTATGAACCACGAGGTCATGGTTCGATTCCCAGTTAGGGCACATGCCTGGGTTGGGAGCTCGATCCCTCTAAGGGAAGTACAGGAAGCAGCTGATCAATGGTTCTCTCTCATCATTGATGCTTCTCTCTCTCTTTCTCTCCTTTCCTCTCTGAAATCAATAAAAAAAGCATATTTTAAAAACTGAGGACTCTGGTTGAGATCAAGCATGCCTTAAGCATGGGATTGTCATTGGAACCAAATCCTATCAGAAAAGTCAGTGGTTGTCCTCCGTGCTGTGCTTCCAGTGGGCTCAGGGGTCCTACCAGAGAAACCATCACCCAGTACCGAATTCTTCCAGGGTTGGAGACCCGGTGTAGGGGGAATGTGGGTCAGGAAATGGGTTCCACCAGCCTGGGAACCCATGGGTTCCTAGGTGCTCCATGTGGCTTGAGCAGATAAAATAGTCCCCCTCTACATCCAAGTGGCCCCAGCACCAATGGAAGGACGCGCTTTCTTTTGGGAGGGACATTCCAGAGAATTCAGTGCTGCGGCCTGTGAGAGTCTTTCTTGTGGTCCACTCTGACCACTGATCTTTCCCTCTATGGCAGTGGTTCTCAACCTTCCTACTGCCATGACCCTTTAATACACTTCCTCATGTTGTGGTGACCCCCAATTTCATTGTGACAAATTGATCATAATTAAAGCATAGTGATTAATCACAAAAACAATATGTAATTATAGATGTGTTTTCCAATGGTCTTAGGTGACCC
>NW_006295183.1:2951787-2952561 GCF_000327345.1 Myotis davidii | reverse complement strand
TCCTGACCCCCAATGTCCCCATCCTTGGCTACAAGCACGTAACCAGTTCCATTTTTCCCCCCTCCACTTAGGCAAAAACTTGCACACAGGCCATTAATTACTAGTAGATGTCATGCACAAGTTACAGTGTTAATGGGAAATAAATTCAAGATTCAAAATGTTATGTCTACAACCTGGACTGCTATTCATATGCTGGTTTTGCCTGTGCACTCTGTATGACACTAACACAGGGTAAAGGTTCCTGATAATAACGGGGATGCAAATATAACGGTTATGAAGACGATGTGGCCCAATGGAGGGAAACATACAATTGACATTAAAAAGGGAAAATATAGCTCTGGCCTATGTGGCCAGAGGTTAGAGTGTTGGCCTGAGGACCAAAGGGTCGCAGGTTCAATTCCTGGTCAAGAGCAAGTACAGTGGGGCCTTGACTTACAAGTGTCCCGACTAACGAGTTTTTCGAGATACGAGCCGTCTCTCAGCCGATTTTTTGCTTTGAGTTTCGAGCTAAAATTCGGGTTACGAGCCAGCTTCAGATACTCCACCGCTAGTTGGCGCAGCAAACGTCACAGTGAACGCCACAACATCAACCCAGCATCACGAGTCTCACTCGTTCACTTGATTTGACATACGAGTAATTTGAGTTATGAGCTCCGTCACGGAACGAATTAAACTCGTAAGCCAAGGCCCCACTGAACCTGGGTTGCAGGTTTGATCCCAGGCTCCAGTCACACGCCCTCTGGGCAACCAATCTCTCTCTCTCTCTTCCTCCCT